>NC_041363.1:3680962-3980962 GCF_900634415.1 Cottoperca gobio
GGGAATCTTTTTTGGATCGTGCCGACATGCATGAATGCACCACAAATGCACTTTATTACAATATTTACAAATGTTATCATTTGTGTATTCGCCCCATGATTGCATGGGTTATTCCTTGGCCCATGCTACACCCTTCCACCAAGTTGCATGAAAATATAGGGAGTAGTTTTCACGTCATCCTGCAGACAGGAAAACATAACCTCATCGGCTGAGGTAATCACAGTGTCAGGTCATACAGTGTGTATTAATCCTACCAGCATTGACACAAACACACGCACAGTGTGATCTCTATCTCCATGCTTTGACAGCACTGTCATTTACTTTCATGTCAACAGTGTCGAGTTTCTGTGTTATGGGACTTTTTCCAGACTCCATCTCGTAGCTGTCTGCAACAGCTTCAGCCCGCTCTCATCCGTCTCTGTGCACAGTCCTTCAGCAACAGTGAAGATAAATGGACATCTGAATACTGTAGAGGTTGAAGATGTGATAATAATGGCTGTCGCAAAACAACAGCTGTCAGTAATAGACTTCAAAATGGCACAAATAAATAGGGGCATTAACGTCATTACAGGTTCCTTTGTAATTATCATCCAGTCGCTGAGATTCTGTCTGATCAGTCAGAGCTGTTATTCAGAATAAAGTGAATCTAAAGGGACACTGAGCCAGCTGGAAGCACTGAAGAACAACTTGGCTGCAGCCGTTTTCTCTGCATAGCCTGCCTTGACAGTAATTACAGATTGAGTGTGTATGTGCTCGTGCTTGTTGATACAGTAAGTGTGTGCAGAGTGGGGCTGGCAGCCCAGATAAAGCCTGAGGCGAGGCCCCTTGGAGAGGTGTGGGCAGAGGGTCGTGCCACTGTGGAGACGACCTTTCCAATAAAAGCCACTTCCCCGTGAGGAGTCCAGGTGAGCACACAATTACATTTTCATGAAAAGAAACTGAAAATGCAAATGGATTCCTCACATTTCAAATATATATATATATTCCTCATTCCTTCATTTTAATGTGGACAGACTGCATGAAGAGGTGCTTCCAACGTTTCTTCTGCGTTT
This sequence comes from Cottoperca gobio, assembly GCF_900634415.1. NCBI lineage: Eukaryota > Metazoa > Chordata > Actinopteri > Perciformes > Bovichtidae > Cottoperca > Cottoperca gobio. The sequence continues at coordinate 3,682,015 of NC_041363.1, forward strand.
CTTCTGACTTTGTTCATGTTTGAATAATGTAGTTAATTACCATGAATGAACTCTGTGCCAACAAAGTGTTATCTTTATTGTCCGGCTCATTTATGTTCAAACTTCTGCTGAAATGTGTTTGAACATGCTTTTTATTACCAATTTCCCACAGTACTTCGGACAGCCACCCTGGGCTTTCAGTTGTAAATTGGCGTCTCCAGCTCACTCATAGGCGACCAGTTGGACAGTGAAAGCTCGTCGGGTCCTGCTCCTGTGTGCAAACTCCGATAAGAGCTGATCCAATTGGTTTCCTCAGTTGTGGCTCCACCTCGTCTAATTGTGGAAATGTATGCAAATCAAGTTCAACTAAAGTTCAGCCAACCTCTTGGTTCAACAGTCAGTAAAGACAGAGGTACCATATGTTCAACCTGAGAGCAGAGGCTGAGCCTACATGCAGGCGCCAGCACAGGTGCATCATGGGACTGGATGTTTAATGCATGTTTCTGTGGGATCGAGCACATCTATAGCTGCATCTCAAATGTAGCATGACTTCTGAATACATGCTGTACTAAAAAGACAAGTAAAATAATAGTTTGATGATTTGGGAATGACACTTCTTCATCTGTCAGAAGGTACGACGTGCCGTTTTTACGGATTAAACAAATTAGATACTCATGTGCTTTCTTTAAACGTTCAGTATTCATGCTAATATATGTGTCCTTGCTGTAGCTTCATATTTAATGGACAGATATGAGATTGGTATTGATCCTCTCATCTAACTCTCGGCAAGAAAGGAAATAAGTGCATTACGGTGTAAATCTCAAACTCTTCCTTTAGTAGAAGTCATTTTATGTCCTGACACCTCCAACTTTTTAATATTTATTTCTTCCACCATCCAGTTTTACAAGAGGATGAAAGGCTCTTCATCATCTTGTCACATGCACCGCTCTATGAGATTGTATATCTCTGTTACTTTTTAATGAAGCTGGCAAAGACCAAGTTTGAATTATCAGACCAACTGAGGAAATGTGCGTGGGAAACGGTGTAGTGAAACTTGAGAAGCATTTCCACTTAAATCAATATGTAATGTGGGAAATGATATTGACGAAACATCCCTAAACGTGACCACATTGAAGCTTGGCTTTGCGTTCCCGCTGCTAGCATTCTTTCTGCATGAGATTTATTGTATCTCATTGTCAGACAGAGCGAGTGATCTGCACGCCGCTATAAATCCTTCTCTCTGCTCTCCTGCAACACTCGATTCTTCTTGAGGATGGCGAGGAGGTTTGGGGAATGGGAGCAGCAGTATACAAATCAAACACTCAAACGCCTCCGAGACATTTGTTGGCGCAGTGTCTCCAGGGTCGGACTATACTCCGGCAAGCAGGATTTTTAATCTGTTCTCACTTCTCTGCTTACTACTACAATTTACAGCTACATTCAAATTGTTTACTCATGCATATTTGATAATTAATCTGCAATATGAGCTGAGCAATTTCAGTCGCTTAGGGAGTGTGTTTAAGCTTCCCCTGTAGGGAACACCCAGATGTTAATTCTATATATGCCTCAGTTGATCTGCAGCGCTGAGGCCTGTGGTGACAAGAGACAAATCTGCTTCCCCTTTTTTAATTGTTAATGCACCAAAACTAGACGTTACAGTTTTTCATCTCGGTTGCTTTTACAACAGATAGTTGACAGTGAAGGTATTAAATGTTGCACACTGTGAAACCGCTCAGTTTCATGTCAGAAACGGACTTTTTATGCCGTTTTAAGCCACGTTTACTGTGCAAGAGAACGCGGATTGTCCCCTTTAGATTCGGAAGGAGTCTCTGCTCAAGTGTCTCAGAGTCCAGCTTACAAGTGAAGACAAGATGGAGCAGGAGATTGACAGGAGGATTGGAGCGGGGTAGACAGGCTTCACATTGAGCCAGTTGAGATGGTTCCACATCAGATCAGGATGCCTGCCAGACGCTCTCCAGTAAACTGACACATTCAACTGGAAGGAGATCCTGGGGCTGATCCAGAACGCTGCAGCTATAACATACCTGGCCTCGGGCCTCCCAGAGAAGGAGCTGGAGATGTGGCATTGGAGAAGGACGTCTGGCCTATGCCCTGCAAAATATATTGACTTCAGTACTGCTGCTCATTTCCTGTTGTTTATTCTTTCATTTCTCGGTTATTTCCACCAGTATTAATGCGATGCTACCCCCGTCTCGCCATCTGCAGCCAAGCTCACTGCTAGTTACACTCGCAGAAGGTGGCAATCACAAATGGCATCAGAGCCTGTCAACATTTGGTCTAAAATGTCGAGTCACACATCAGTGTAGTTGCATTTTCGCTGACTATATATCTGAAGGATGTACATATATGGCTTTCTCCCTCCGTATGCCCTCGGCTCAGCTAAAGGTTTAGAGGAGCTGCTGATCACAACTGTGCATAGCAACCTAATGGTGCAGAAAGAATGAATTGGCACACGGAGAAATGGCTGGAACGCAAGACACAGAGGTACAAAAAGGAAGAACGTAACCTAAGAACAGGACGGTTCATGACACCCCGCCTTCCAGTGTCAGATAAAACACTTTTTCCTTCTAATGTGGTACCCCAAACCTAAACCTACCCACATGCTGAAGAACCTGAACCTCAGTCTCTGAAGTCCTGCAGTCCACCTACCATCCACCCCGACCAGTTCCCTTCGACCTGTGTACGATACAAGAACGTAGAACTTCATAAACTGCATGAATCAAATGCATTACCTCCAGAATGTATTAGGCAAAATAATTTAGTAGCATGTAAGGGTAATGCCACCCAAGCCTCGCGCGTTGGTGGCACCCTCTCTCCCACACATCAGTGAAAAGCTGATTTACTTAAAATGTCCAATTTCTGTCATTTTAATGTAATAAAAAGTTATATTTGATGTGGAAATCCTTCAATAGCTATCTTGATAAGAGTTACCGGACTGAATACAAATCAGTTTCTCAAACATACAGTGATCTTGTGCATTAATATTTGTATTTCACGAGATGAGACCTAATCCATGACTAGATTACACACACACCCTTTGACTTTCCCCGTCTACAGCAGCTGATACGCTAAGTATTGAAATGCAGCATCCGGCAGTGATTAGATGGTGGAATTGGTGACAGAGAATGTATTCCTCCACTTATACCTCCCTGCCTGGGCACCTCAATCATATAATCGTGCTTGGGAAATAAACAGGACGATTGGTAGAAGGATTTGCATTTCTTGCAAGCTGCTACGATGTTAACCATTATCAGGAATATAACACAAATTATTCCAACAAAGACACACAGACCCAAAAGGGATTCAGTGCCACAGAATCTGTTTAATACATGGCCCTGCTTTGCATTTTGACATGTGCGCTTTATCAGCTGTTGCTGCTATTGGAGTGTCATAACCACTAAGCATGCCGTTATTTTATTATTTGTTCGGCCCCATCTTTTAATAAAGGCTTACAGTGATTCTGATTACAGCCGCTCTCCTACAGTTGTTGAGAGGCACTGATTATAAATCGCTTTATATAAGAGTTTTGTAAAAGATGTAAATGTGAATTAGCGTTAGTGTTAAGGATGCAGGCGAGAGGGCCAAAAGCTACTGAGAGAGCTTCTCTCTGCAAATGGAACGGACATGTTCATTTCCCAATCACTTTAATGCACAATGTTTCTCTAAGAAGCGGGAAACAATAAGAAGTCTTCAGTCTTTCTGAAGCTTTTGTCTTTCAGTCATTTGTTGTAATCTTGTCACTTGTCCGTGTACTGTAGAGGATGCAACTGAATGTTTCACCTGCGTGCACAATTACATTTGTCAGATTGTGAAGTGGGTTGAATTGAACGCTCACACTCACAGCATCAACCCACGACAAGTGTCCGACTCCCACTCACACACAAAACAGCGTCAACAATACCAATGACTGGAACCCTGGAGAGGGTTAGCTGGCACACTCTTCTTCTGTGCCAGTTTATGAACAAACTACCTAATTATGTATTTATTTTTCATCTGCAGTATCTGCAAGGTGTCAGAATGGCAAAGTTGGTCATTAATGATTCCCAGAGTTTTTGGTGATTTTACAAGAAAGGTTTCAGATATTAAAACAAGATATTTTGGAAAGTGTCTGAGCTTTTCTACCAGTCAACTAATAAAATATTAAAGGTTACAAATTGCATGAAATGTCATGTAGATGCTCAACTGAGGAGGAAACCGACTGTCGGGATCCGTTTCCTCTATTTCAGGCAAAATGTTCACTTGTATGTAACATCTCAAAATCTAATGACATCGTTTCTGTTGAATGTACCGACCGCTCCACAGAGGATGTTTGTCTCTTTTGGTTTTTTTTAGGTTGCTTTCACACCCGACCCGTTCATCTGGTCCAGTAGAGCGGTCGTGCCTTTGCCTGATTAGTGCTGCTCGTTAGGGCTGTCAATCAAACTGGTGACACCAGAGAACATGAATATGCACATAAAAAGCATGTCATTCCCCCTTGTCATGTGGGTCCATGTGCCGATTCAAAACTGTCCAACAAATGAGTGAGCTGTCAGTCTGTATAACTTCATGTTTTGGTTTGTTTGTGTGAACATGAACGCCACCAGAACTAAAACATAACAATGAACATGTGTGTTCCTTTAGTGTGAAAGCTCCCTAAAGGCCCAGACTAGTGGGGCCAACTGTTGCGTTTCCTCACCTTGCCTGCGTCTTGGCCAAAAAGTTGCACTTGAACACACCGTGAAGACTACAGCCAACAGCAAACTAGTGTACGTTCTGCGCCTGCGTGAGCAGAAATAACTCTTTGTACCAGCTGATGGCGGTAATCTGTATCCGTCATTCAAAAAGGGAAATTGGAAAACGTTGAGCTGTGGATCAACGAGCCGTTGTTATGATGCACACAATAAAACAAAGTAGTGACCAGTTGAATTGAACAGAAAGTTTGTGGTCAGAGGTTTCGCTTGCTGCACTCGACTCTGAATTATAGACCAATAAACATTCCTTCTTACTTATATCTGTCTGCAGGAGGAGAAGCATGTACAGGCGTCAAATGAAACCATGGCTTGCCAAGGATATTTCCAGGAGCTGGATGAGTTTGTCGAGAGGAGAGAGACTTCATCCAAGAATCAGTTGAATGCTGGCGCAGGAGCTGCTGGTACGCAGAAACTGGGTTCCTGGCAGAGATGGAGCTTCCTCTGAGCCTGCAGACACTGAAGACACTGAGACGGAAGCAGAGAAGCGTGTGGCAGACCTAAGAGAACTTCACTGCTGATCATTTCTGTAAGAAAGGGTATCAGCATTTCTCAAGAATGCATAGGCCTGTTGGAAAACATGGAAGCCTTAGGGTTCAGAGTGCAGCAGATCTAATAACGTTGTTGTGTCTAGACTTTACCAAACCTTCATCATAGCGGTGTGTGATCAAATTATTGCAAAACTAACAAATCATGTTGTGCTGCTGAAAAGGGTCGTCAAATCAGAGAACGCTATCCTTCTGGAGGATAACTAAACAACATCCATCCATCCATCGTCTACCGCTTATCCGGGATCGGGTCGCGGGGGCAGCAGCTCCAGCAAGGAACCCCAATCTTCCCTTCTCCGGGCCACATCCTCCAGCTCCGACTGGGGGATCCTGAGGCGTTCTCCAGGCCAGTGAGGAGATATAATCTCTCCACCGAGTCCTGGGTCTTCCCCGGGGTCTCCTCCCAGCTGGACGTGCCTGGAACACCTCCCTAGGGAGGCGCCCAGGTGGCATCCTTACTAGATGCCCGAACTACCTCAACTGGCTCCTTTCAACGTAAAGGAGTAGCGGCTCTAACTCCGAGTCTCTCACGGATGACTGAGCTTCTCACCCTATCTCTAAGGGAGACGCCAGCCACCCGTCTGAGAAAACCCATTTCGGCCACTTGTACCCGTGATCTCGTTCTTTCGGTCATGACCCAGCCTTCATGACCATAGGTGAGGGTAGGAACGAAGATCGACCGGTATATTGAGAGCTTTGCCTTCTGGCTCAGCTCTCTTTTCGTCACAACGGTGCGGTGACTGTAATACCGCCCCCGCTGCTCCGATTCTCCGGCCAATCTCTCGCTCCATTGTCCCCTCACTCGCGAACAAGACCCCGAGGTACTTGAACTCCTTCACTTGGGGTAATGGCTCATTCCCTACCCGGAGTAGGCAATCCACCGGTTTCCTGCTGAGAGCCATGGCCTCAGATTTGGAGGTGCTGATCCTCATCCCAACCGCTGCACACTCGGCTGCGAACCGATCCAGTGACTGTTGAAGGTCACAGACCGATGATGCCATCAGGACCACATCATCTGCAAAGAGCAGCGATGAGATCCTCAGGTCACCGAACTGCAACCCCTCTCCTCCACGACTACGCCTCAATATCCTATCCATGAAAACCACGAACAGGATTGGTGATAAAGCGCAGCCCTGGCGGAGGCCAACATTCACGGGAAACGAGTCCGACTTACTGCCGAGTATCCGGACACAACTCTCGCTTTGGGCGTACAGGGATTGGATGGCCCTCAAAAGTGACCCCCTCACCCCATACTCCCGCAACACCTCCCACAGTATCACCCGGGGGACCGGATAGGCGTACTCCCAGGCCCCCTCCAGGATCCTTGCAAGAGTAAAGAGTTGGTCTGTTGTTCCACGACCAGGACGGAATCCGCATTGTTCCTCTTCAATCAGAGGTTCGACTACCGGCCGAACCCTCCTTTCCAGTACCTTGGAGTAGACTTTACCAGGGAGGCTGAGAATGATGTTTTATTTGGAGGAATTGCTCTCAAACCACCTTTCCGACATTGCCCTGTATGTTAAGTATATTCCAAACAACTCTCGCAGAAATCTCGAGCGAATAGGAGCATTGACGAGGCAATAGCACAACACAGAAATTGTGTAGAAAGTGTAAGAGTGAGTTGGTTTGTTCGGGTAAGCATTAGTTGTGCAGAGGCTTTAAAAGGGATGTCAGAGCATAACATCTTGCACATGTCCTTGTTATGCAGGAGAGGTTTTGTTTTAATTACATCAGGAGTGAATGAAAAAATATGAAATGCATTCACTATCAGTAAACCATTAGCCTTAATAGCCTTCCTTCCATTAGTGGTTCAGAATCAGAATCAGAAATCCTTTATTACTCGCACAACGGGGAAATGTACCTTGTTACAACAAAAGAACAAGAACGTAAAGTGGTGAATACAAAATGATCAAACAGAATAGTTCCTTTCAAGATGTGAAGAATGGATTTAAAAAGCCAGAGCAATACATTCATTATATATATATATATATAATTTCAAACCCTTGTTTTCATTAAGACAGTCCATCTCGTAGTATTCGCAGTGACTACTCGGCCGTTTTCTAACCTTCAGGTAAAGCCATCACTCTGTCGTAGGTGCAATAGCTTTCCCTGCCGCTGAAGTTCTCATCTGCATCCTTTGAGAAATTTCACCAGAACTGTTGAACCTGAAAGAGAGCAACAATTTCATGCACATAGCAGAGAGCAAACTGTGAGGATTTTGTGGTACTTTCAAATATCGCAACAGCGAAGTGTGAAAACTGAAGGTGTCAAACAGAGAGGTGTTATTTATTTATTTATACAATTGTGTGATTCATCCTCTTTAGCACTCGGCTGCACATCAGTGGAAGCAGCATCAGTTAGTTGGTCGTGAAATCAAGGTTTGTAGCACCTTTCTTCAAAGTGATTGTGTGCAAACTTTTTATTTACAATTTGATCAGAAAAGGGGAGCTCTTTGTCCTGATCAGCAAACCATAACGTACAAATCAAACCCTCAATGCCAACATCTTTCAAATTATCGCTTTTTACAATATCTGCGCAAGATAGGGCACACAACTCCCACCACAGCGGCACTGTTCATACATCTTGAGGCGTGGAATTGTTCAACATAGACATGAATCCTAGGGTACTTTGCTGAACAACAGCATGTTTTTGAATATGTAGAAGGAAATAAAGGACACAGTCGACCCTGGGAGTGTTGCAGAAGTACATTGTGGTGATGCAAAACTCATATTCTATATTTGCCTTGGAGAGTCCAGCATTGTTTATGTGTAGGAGGCTGGAGATGATATCTGTGTCACTGCACGAGTTAATACTACCGGTTGCTTGTGCACCTGCATAGAGAGGGTTGAGCTGCCTGTATGATGGTCGAATAGATTTCCTTCCCCCACACCTTTTTGATGTCGGAATTGGGCGGCGTGTTCCACCTCACGCTGTCGTTGGCCTGCTGTATGTCCAAAGGCCGTTATCCACATAAATAACATCGCCTTTCACCTGTGTGGCTATTCGAAACAGCTAAAAACACTTTCAATACCGACACGGTTGGACAGCACGCCCCACTAACTAGTTTTTTTTCAAACTCTTAATCCGTCCCTGTGAAGCTCTTAACTGGCGTCTTCTTTACCCCAATTACATTTAGTCACTGCGTTTGTCTTTGGCGGCCGTTAAGTAAATCACTTTTCTTTCTCGCTTGTATTAATGTGATTCCTTCATGTGTTTGTGTTAATGCATATTTGTTATCTTCACTCGGGTGCATTACCGCAGTTTGCAAGTAGCCGGGCTAAAACCACGATGGATTGGAATCAGATTTGTGATTTGGACTGTTGAGGAGAATATATTTTGTTAATTGTAAACAAAAGTGTATTAAATCACATCTGGATTTGATTAAGATAAGACACACGTAAGTCTAGACGTGACCCTTGTAGACCAAAGGATACAGATCTAAATCAACACTTACCAGGCTAAGAGTGGCGGTAGCAGTGCCAAGGGGGAAATTGGATTCAAATGAAATTGCTGTAAGAGATGTGCATTGCCTTTGCACACAGCTTAAACAGTATGCATGCATTGAATATAGCGTGCATGATTCTGAGACACACTTTTAATCCAGCAGGTAGAAACACAAAAACAGGCACAGTTTAAATTCCCTATTATGAAATGAAGTGGATGTCAAAAAGGTTGTGGGTATTGTCTGCAATCACACTTAAAAAAAAAGGCAGCAAACTTCATTGTTAGTGCCACTCCATGTAACTCAGTTCTACAAGCACTGAACATGTACCTCACTTGAAGTGGATTCATCATGCTGGTAAGCACAGGACACTTCAATTACTCTTAATAATCTAAATGTGAAGCCTTTAAAAGAGATTACAGTAAAATATCTTCTTTACATTAAGTCTATTCTTAGATCACACCGAGTGTGTCCGCTTTGCTAAACACACTTTGGACTTGACTCCGTTCATCTCGTCATGATGTAACCCAAACATGTCCAAACATTTCAGCTCTGTTGTGTCATCGAGAGATGACGATCTCTTAACGGAGCTGCTGCTCTTGTTTTATTGCTGCCCTGTAGTCAAGTGTCTCTGTGCACAGTGGGAAAGGAAAGAACAATACAATGAATTTTATCTCATTTTCAAATTATACTGGCAACCAAAGGTCTTCACACGCCGAGGGGCTTCTTTGTGTGCGATTAATTTGCACATCAATGTTTTTTCAAACTGTTGTTTTTGTAATGAATATGTGTTTTCACACAGAATGCAAATATGACACGGAAAGAAAGCAATGTCATCTCTTCCTAAAAGATTATCTTTCACACATCGAGCAATCCCTAGAGGACTAGTCGGACGAACCAAGAAGGAAAACCTTTTTAACCTTCAACCTTTCACAATAAAAGCCCTAGACATATATTATTTGCAGGCGAGTTTATTCGTCACTCCCGCGGTGCGTAAAGGTCTTTAAATAACGCATTTATTGTTAAGGTTTAGTCGTTAAGGCAACTCGTTGGTTGCTTTGGCCAAACTCTTGTTTAGATCAGCGTCCTGCTGCATTGGGGGAACATGTATAAAAAGAGCTACACTGTCTACAAGGGGCACAACTAAATATAACGGTATTTGCGATACCATGAGAGATAACAATAACTGTAAATGTTATCATCTGGCAGAGTGAGTGGAGCACTGTTGAGTGGCTTTATCAAAGTCAGAGCATCCGTGTTCTCTTTTACTTCAAGATAACAACCAGCTGCAGTCAGATAAAAGACAGTGACAGGAATGTACGGCTCGCTTTGCTACTGTATGTGGAGTCAGTTTGTTTTTCTCAATCTGTGACCTTTGGCCACAAGCAGTCAATAAACGAGCTTTCTGACATCTGCTGTGACGACAAGCAACTGACTGACTTACAAACTATCCAGGAACTCTGCGGCCTCTTATCACTCTTTACTCTCAGACTGGAAATATTTGCACAGCATACAGTAGTGCATTGGCTCCCGGATCATGAGGTCACCTAAACTTAAAGTAGTTCATTCAGTTTATTTGTTCTAGGGTTTAATTTGGTAATAAAAGTGGAGTGCTGTCTTATGGCACTAACACTCTCATCCAAAACAAATCTATTTGAATGAAAAGGAATACAGATGTTGTCCATGACCCACAGCTGGATGAGCAGCATCAGCTGTTACTGTTAAAGTCCTATCTCGATAGGATTTAAGGGCCTGGAAACTTTGTTCTTGATTCTTCACTTGGACAGGCAAACATAGTGTGTTCACAGAAGCTCAACGTCATCTACAAGCCCAGCAGAGGCTTTCAAGATCCCTAATGGTCCGGGGCCCCGGAGGCATCACTTGCCCTGTTGTCACATTTTATTTGAGCGGTATTGCACTCGTAAGAGGACAGCTTCACAGAAGATCAGAGATATAAGGCTAAGCCGTGTTTTCATATGAACTCTGGACAATATCTGAAGAATCCGGTCCGCACATTGACTTTTCCTTTCACACATGTAGCAAACAACAGGTGGTTGAGTCGTTCGCACTTACTGGAAACTTTGTGTTTGGTTATAGGAGGGGTGGCGCCTGGGTAGGAGGGGTGGCGCCTGGGTAGGAGGCACGGCATGGTTAAGTGCGGTCACGGTGACGGTTTGTGATTTGGTTTTAAACAACTGAGACTCTCGCTCAATTTCTTCCTGGTTAACGGCAGCCACAATAGAAACGTCATCAACACGCCCACTCGCTCAGCATGAATGCCCCGACAATGAGCGACTCTATTCACACATGGGCTCCATTGGACAGTACATGGACTTAGTAATAGCGAGCTGGCAGGGTAAAGTCTGTGTGATGTTCGGTCCGACTGAACCGGGACTATGGTTCTCACACACAGCTCCTCTTGGGAACGTCTAGATCATTTCAGGTTTAAAAGGGTTGTACGGACGATGAGGGTGATTTGAAAAAGGCGAGGTAATCACTGGGGCTGATCAGACATTAGAGATTGGAGTCATCTGAGCTGAGGGATCCAGTCACTGCCACTCATTTGACATGGAGGAGCTCAGTTTCTCAAACCTTCTGATGCTGATGCTCTGCTCAGGTCTGTGCAGACACCTGGCATCTCTGCACGTTCCTGAAAGGTGTTTTAATAACGATACCCAACTGCCATCGTCCTTATAATAAGTGACGAAAGGTAGATATTAGAGACTGGTTGTCATAGTAGCAGCGCTGACAAGGCTCTGTCCAACACCTCTGGATGCAGAAGAAAAGCCAGGAACATGGATGTGTGGCTGTTGGTGTGAATGGACCTCAGCTCTGGACTGACTGTGTGAAGCAAGAAATATAAAATCAGTAGAACTGCAACCAAATGTCCATCTACCAATCCGTTAACAGAACAGAGACAGAACTGAGAGGATTAAACCATCTTTTTGTGAGTTTAGATCAGGGGTGTCAAACTCATCTTTACACTTTACAAAGTCGTCCTGCATGTTTGACTCCCCTGGTTCAGATGATTCTATGAAGGACGAAGAGATGTTTCCTGTTTAATCCAGACGTTTTATTACTAATAAGATGGAGAGAGACGAGAGACTTGAAACTTGTTTGAGAAAGAAAGCGTAGTGCATTAAATAAAATGTTTGTATAACTCTCTCCGTGTTATGTATCAAGTAAACTGATTTTTCTGTCCTCCGAAGCTCGTCACAATAAAACATGTTTTGTAAGCGGAAGGACAAATATAAGTAATGGATAGTGGTATCCATGGTATCTGTGTTTAAGTCCTCCCACATAACAACATGTCCATAGCTGATTTTAGAGTGCTGATGTCTATCAAATATGCATTATGCACTAGTCAGCTGACCCATTCAAGCAGAACCGTGTTGTCCTTTGGAGGGTGAGTAATACAAGCTGAGCTATCAGCAGAGGAAATCTCAACTACTAAATCTGCTCCACCGTCCTCGCCTCTTGCATGCAGGGTCACAAATGGAGGCGACTCCAACCTAAATAAATCCTGATTGCTAAACACGCGGTGCACAACTTGTTCAGACTTTTTGACTTCCTTGTGCGGCCAATAACCTTGACCGAAATAAGAGTCGCCACCGCTGTCTGTCTCACTTCTGATGGTATCAAGGGTAATGGATGTGGACAATTCCACCTCCCACTTACCAGGTTTGGGAAATGGAAAGTAAGTGGAATATCACTGAATCAATAGACTGCGAGCTGCCAGATAGACATGATTCATTAGCGAGGAGAGCTTTTGTTTTTTTGGTGCCTTTTTGAAAGAATGGAATAAAGGAAACATTTGTCTGTTCCCCACCCTCCCCACATTGTGTGTAGGTCAATTAAAATGCGGCAACTTACCAGGGTAGCTTTTTCCAGTGAAGGATTGTATGATGTGTACAGTAAATGTGTTTGTTTCAGGTAAATAAATGAGCTGATGCGCTGATGTGTAGCCTAATAAAAAGATATTATATTATGCAAGTCTGGCTCACTGTGAAGAAAACTGCAGAGCAAAAAGGTTTCGCAGAAAAAGAGCCTCTCAGTCTGTATCGTTGATAATCGGCTACAGCTGTATTGATTTTGAGGACAACTAGGCCTTTTGTTTGTAAAAAGAAATAAAATAAAAAACGCTGTCACCTTGCCGGCTGTGTGGTCCACCTGAGTGAGGAGGCTTTCAGTTATTTGTGATCAGGGTTGTGAATCTGTATTCATACAAGTCTTTTTTACCAAAACAAAAAGAAGAAGAAACTTCAGGTAAACATTGTTACATGAGCTTTTTATTTTTCTTCCTGTTCATTACTTTGATTATCTTCTCTTCCATGCTTTCAAATGTATAGCAGCTGACTTGTGCGGCCACATGAAGGCTGACGCCGGGAGGACCAGCGCCTTGTGTCAGTGAGCATTGATTTCTTAACGTGGATCTTCTGACTCCACTGCCCACGCAAAGGGTATAAATGCTGCAAGAATATCACAAAGCCAGCGTGTCATCGTCCGTATATAAGGATGCAGAAGGAACACATGGTGTCAAGTGTTAAGTGACACATCTGATCAGGGAGAGTCACTCAGAGTCAGAGTCTTGTTTCAGTTTTGGGGGTCGTATACTTTGTTCAGTGTACTTCCCCGACACTATCATTTATTAAACAGGCAAAGTCTATGGATGACCCTTCTTTCTTTGTCTCTTTAGCTGAGGGGGCTTTTTTGATTCTTATTTTATTCCTGGGCTCTGTCAGAAATGGTGACACAGACGTCCCATTGGAATTTCAAAATAAAGGCGTATCTTAAAGATGATTACGTGTATCGATGTTTTCCCTTTGCATCAAATGATCTTGGATTTTTGATCATTGAATTAATACGTCGATCCAGTTACACTCCTTTAAATATGCTGTGCATTCGCTCTGTTGCAACCACCACTTTGGTCCAGGCTGACCTATCTGATGTATTGCTATGACATTTTGATCATTTCATGATCCCCAGAGGATGAATCCAGGAGCCTTCAAAGAATAAACAGGAAGTCACAGAAATAATTGACATCCTGTCAGATCCATCTGCAGACCACGTTCAGAAACCTCTGGCTGAAGAAATCTCATATGCATTGTTGATCTCTTTAAGACCAAGTTGTAAACGTATAATTAAATAAATAATCCGTCATTTCATGAAGAGAAAGACCTTAAAGAAAGACCTTCATATCGCTCCTCATTACTCACAGCAGAGCTGCGTGACAGTGTTGCAGTGCACTGTGGGAGTCGACAGGAGCAAACAGAGCTGGGATTTGTGAGCAGTCAGACAAATTGTCCAGATGAGAAATCCTCTCACTGGCTCGGCCCCACAGATCAGTAACAATGTGCAGTGACAAGGGGAAGTTGCAGATTGACTGCTGCAGTAACTGTCTTAGACAGCACAGGAACACCTGAGTGTACTTGAGTCTACACTCACAGGCCAACTGCTGTCAGTCCTCACTTGGCACCCTGCTGCAGCGCCACAGCTTTAACAAACTGACACAGGAAAGCTCTGCAATTTAGTCCCCACATCACCCACACTTCACAACTTCACTCAAGTCTCAGGCTTCCTTCACACACACACAAACACAAACACACACACACACACACACACACACACACACACACACACTCACATAGTGCTCTATAAAAAGCTTGAATACTGAACATTAGAAATGTTGATAAAAACTCAGTTGAACATTTGGATGGCAACAGTCAGCATTGAAGAGCCATATAGAAATATGCAAAGTGCCTGGTTGGATATGATAGAAGGGTTTACATAATGTGCATCAGTGCACAGTATACTGTGCCCTGTTAACATAAATGAACTTAGGAAGCCTCCAGAGAGTAGTCTATGAGAAGGTTTTGCATTTCAGGAAAGAACATTATGCAAGTGCAGGTGAACGTTTTCAATGAAAATGCTAAAAGATTTTAAACCCAGGAAGCACAATTCAAATGATCTTAAAGCTGCTAATGAGACTGAGCATCTCCCATCACCCAGGACATCGGTTAATAAAAGCAAACGACAAGCTGTGTCCTCAGGCGCACTGTTTTCTTTTGGGTATCAAAGTTCAAATAATTCCAATTTTCCTCCTTTGTGAAGTTGTCTTCTGCAGCTTTAAACTGACTACATTATATTCTAAGTTTAGTACACTAATCATCAAGATAAGTGAATTTAAAATGAGTAACAATCGCATAATAATTCTACACAGTGGTTTTACATTGTTATCTCTTGCATGCAAATCCTCCTACTTAATGTCCCTCAGCACGATGAATGGTAATGCATTTTAAATCTGAGTCTCGCACACAATTACTGGCAAATAATGTTCTTCACAAAGCATTTACTGTTGTTTTATAAGCAGCATTTTTGAGGCTCCTTGGTGCAAAAAGGCAGTTCATGATCCACATTCTCACCAGACTTCTGTTCCTTCTGTGCACGGCTCTCACAAGACAGGAAAGAGATCGATGTAGTCGAGCAGGTAGCTGTGTGTGAGGCTTACGAATAAGATGATGGACAACTAGTGTCTAGTTTCATTATTCTGGGGACACGAGCGGCCTCTCCCAATACTGATCCTTGTTGTTGTCCTTATCTGATTGGCGCAGTCATTTTCATTGTGATTGCATTGTAGTGTTTGATTATTGCATATGTGAGTGTGCATGTATGTGTGAGCATGTGTAACTGTGTTAGCTCTCTATTGACTGACTGTACACACGTTGGTGCAGGAGTCAGCAGAAGTTGTTCAGTATACTGTGACTTGGTGTTCTTGCGTGGCAGGATGTTTGGATTCAGTGCGGTGGTGACGTGAGGAGGCAGCTGTCAGCAAGACCTCAAGTGTACTGAGGGTCTTCAGCATTTCATTCAATTTACACCACAAACACTGTATTAGTGTGATAATGTTTGGGCACTCGCATTAAAGGCCTATCAATCTCAAAGCGTTCCAAAGTAATAGTAATGTAACCGTCATGATGTCGTGAAAAAAACTATTTAGTTGCATTATGGGAATTGGAATTGGAATTGCTCAGCCATCAGGAGAGACTCGGAGTAGAGCCGCTGCTGCCTTTACGTTGAAAGGATCCAGTTGAGGTGGTTCATCTAGTAAGGAGCCACCTGGGCGCCTCCCTAGGGAGGTGTTCCAGGCACGTCCAGCTGGGAGGAGACCCCGGGGAAGACCCAGGACTCGGTGGAGAGATTATAATCTCCTCACTGGGAACGCCTCGGGATCCCCCAGTCGGAGCTGGAGGATGTGGCCCAGAGAAGAAGGGAAGATTGGGGTTCCTTACTGGAGCTGCTGCCCCCGCGACCCGACCCGGATCAGAGGTAGATGATGGATGGATGGATATTTGTAAATGTATAATTATGTTCATTTTACATTGAAAACTGAATGACAGACTTTGTGTTTAGTCTACCTTCATGATTTAAAAATGAAGGTAGAATCTAATGTAGATGTTTGGCTGATAGGTTTGTGGATTTGCAGCACTTTTAGACATAGTAATATGACGCAGATTATATTTAAAGCAGCCTACCAAATGTTTTGAGACGGGCGGTTCCATCGAGTGGGAGTCTTCATTTCTGGAGAATCTAACAGCCGGAGCTTTTTATAGTTCTGTCTGAAAAACCAAGTGCTTTACACTCGACATTACATTTCTGCAGCATATTGAGATAAAAACGAAAGCGTGACATATACTCCTTTAACTTTCCACTTAATGAATCAGTCAGATTTAATTTAATGGAGATATGGAAACCAGAACTGTGACGGTAACTTCCAACGTTGATGTGCATTGGTTACAATGTTTTTAATTCATGCACAATGAGCTCCCTGAAAACAAGGAAAGGGTTAGTTAGTGCAGCTACTTTAGTAAACTAAAGATATTAAGTGAATATGGAGAGAGCAGTACTACTACTTCTAATACACGTACACACACACACACACACACACACACACACACACACACACACACACAGATCTGTATCACAGATGCAACACAATGGACAGGCTCATCTCAAACTTGTTGTGTAGGAGGGCTCTGATTCTTGGCAACATGTATGAAAATACAAGGCAATGACTAAACACTCAGACGCTCCACAGCTAGAGCGAAACACAACATACATGGCAACAAAATCAATAAAACGTGAGCAGGCAGACATCTACTGTGTGTTCACTTTGAAGTGCCCTCATGTACAGTTCCTTTGATGCTGGCAACCTTTAAGAAGCATGCATTTACCTCTCAGCAGTATGACAGAACCTAATTACAGAAGCCGCCTCTAGAAAATAAAGTGAGGCGAAAGAAAGTATTTTGGCTGTCGCTTTGACACTTTGTAAATAACTTCTCGGCATGATGATCTGCTTCAGGCCCATCCCCACAGGAAGTGGCATAGACTAATAGCAGGGTCTTGCGCTGTGATTGGCCGCTGGTGGTGGCCAAGGGAGGAAGTTGATATTTCAGAACACAGCACATAAATCTTATTAACACATAATTGACGTGTTTACTGGTATATTTATTGGAAAGTAAGGAAACTTCACGGCCCATTTAAAGGTGAAGATATAATAGCCGGGTACACGTGTGCCCTCACTACCTTACAAACGTGCTTCACTTTGCTCTGTGCTTGAAATGAATTGAGGGTGACCTTGAGGGTGACCTTGGTGAGGCGAAGGTAATTCTGATATTTCTTGCAGCTGTGGTTAAATCCATGTTAAATGTAGAAATAGCGATAGATAGAAGATAAGATAATGAAACAATATCCCGACGCCTACGTTAATATTTGTTCTGGAAGCTTTTTTGACATCGTCCTGGATCCATCTTTTTACGATGTAGTTTATTCTCAACACACGACATCTATTACAATCTGTCCATCCTGAGAGAGGGATCCCTCCTCAGTCTGAGGTTTCTTCTAGTTTCCCCCTTTAATAGTTTCTTTGTGGGAGTTTTTCCTTGTGCGGTGCGAGGGCCTAAGGACCTGTACAGTCTGTAAAGCCCCCTCAGACAAATGTGTAATTTGTGATATTTGATGAGGGCCGCAAGAGAAGAGCATCTAATACAAATTACATTTTCTACGCAAACAGGAAGTAACAAATCAAGAAACAAACGCGACCAGGCTTCAGCCTATATCAGTGTTACTCATTGTGCGGCTCGCTAAGCTTTAATTGGAGGCTCGCGTGGCAGTGGGCTAAATAAAGGAGTGATAGATATGATTATGGAGTCAATACAGATTTCATAAAAACAAGCAGGGCCATTACATACAACCCATTAAAACACAGTGTCTGCTCTATTAGCCTACAAATAATACAAATAATTGATAAAAGATGTAAATATAGACAGAAACAAGATATTTAAACCTGCTGAACACTGACTCACTGCGGAGCTGCCAGTTCTGGCGGCTCTATCAGCGCTACATGGTGAATGTGCTCTTGGACGGGTAGATACGTGGTGGGCTAGTATAGAAATAAATACACTTAAGCTCATTAAAAATATGTTAACATATCTTCATACTCGCGTTAGTTTGGTATGTAGCTTTTCTCTCCTGTTGACTTTGTCCTCTCAATGTGGCTCTCACGTAAACAATAGTGAAGACCACTGGCCATCATCATCTTGTTGTTGTGAAGTGACACAGACCAGCCTAGTGGTGAATATGAGCAGGCTGCACCATCCTGCATGATATCTATGTTCAGATCAACCACTGGAGCCGGCAGTTGTCACAGTTTTGGTGAAATCTTTGTTGATAAGTGGTTGTTGCTGTTGTGCTTCTGTGCTGCACTTCAGTGGAGACTTGTGATGTCGTCTTGCTTGGATTTAATATCCGTTTGAAGTTTGTCTTGTTGTATGTGGGATTTCAGAAGTGCACCAGAACTGGCTCCCTGTGTGCACAGCAAACACAAATGCTTTTTCGTGAAATCACTTTAAGATTCTCAAAATGTTTTTACAAATGGTATCATGCACACATGAAGGCGAAGCAATAAACATTCCTGTCAGCGCTCTGAGATCAGGAGGCTCGCTAAACATTCAGATGTAAACAATGCAGAACATGTGTTTGTATTGGTTTACAAAGGAAGGAAGAATTCAACACATTTATTAGACGTCTACAGGGGGGGTCGCAAAATTGTTTGTAGATCAGGGGTGCCCAAAAGGTCGATGTAGCGCGGGTAGATCGTGCACCATTTAAAAATATATATCAGTCCGTCCGTCGGACCTGGTCATTTCTAAAGTAGCTCACAAGCCAAACAAGTGGGGGCACCTCTGTTGTAGGTAAAGCAACGGACCTCTTCAAGCCTCTTCTGTACAATATACACAGTAGGGGGTCCCTGCTCCAAGCTACACCAGTTTGGGGGTCCTTGGCCTGAAAAACGTTGAAGACCCCTGGATTAGAGAATAGTTTTAGAAAAATAATTATGATTTAGTTCCTGAGAAGAATTTATTTTCTTATTTCATCTCACATCCCACTAGATTAATCTTGCGACCCCCAGGTTGGACATCACAGCTGTGCTACAGAACAATATACTGCAGTAGTTTATGTTTGTATTCATGCTTATAAGTTCTATCCTCTGGGATTGTTGTGTCGTGATTCTCTTTTGCGTTGTTGTGCTTTTAAATTCCTAAAAAAAAATAAAAGTCAGCAGTAGAGATTAGAAAGATGGATCGGAGTTATTTGTATGGAAGTGTTGCCTTCATCACTTGCTCCACAATCTAACTGCTGAAGGAAGCATCAAAACAAACGCTCCTTCCTTATCACAGAGTGTTTACGTACGGGGGTGTAAGGGACACTTTGCATGATAGTAAAATTGAAGCGCTTTAAATATCCTCTCCACGCTAAATCAAAGCTTCCCCACTTAATTACTGGGGCAGATTAAAAAATAGCAAAGCAGGAGAGTATGTTCCCCCATCATCCCCCACAGCCTGTCAGAGCTGGCAACTGAGCCTGTGGGCAGCATATGCGAAAGACTCATCTGCTTCTATCCTTTGCCTCTTTGATGAAAATGGGCCGCTACATCACACGTAAACATTTCACCCTCTCCTCCCGTTTACTGATAGTGATGACACACATCGGGAGCCAGTGTAGGAAGAGAGGCACGCCGACTGAGCGGGCAGGCTCGATGGTGCTTATTCCCTGAGAGTAACGCCTGTTGACATTGCTGCTGGGAGACTGGACGTCTTATGAGAGATGCACAAGGGCTTCCTGCTATTTCATGTGTTAAAACAAAATGTCAACATGTTGGCCGCGGCCATGCTCCTGCTTTCTACTCCAGGGAGTGTCAAACATTTTTATGCTCTAAATACACACACATTAAGCCACTAAGCCCCATTTAAATAGATTGTCCCTGGGACTCTGATATGGGGGTTTTTGTTATTGTTGAATTAGTGCTGAATTATGTAAGTGTTCAGTGGACTTTGAGAGATTGTGACAATGAAAAGTATAATTAGAAAAGTCCTTAAGCTCTAATTGTGTCAGTCCCACTAAATGATTTGATAAATGGAAACATGCAGAAACTAAATGTACCGACAACCCAAACAAGCTTTTTGTAAATATTCTGTTATTATATATTGTTACATAGTAAAGAATATTAATATCAGAAAGACATTTAACAAGCTAATGCAGGTAGCAGCCACAAACAAGTACAGTATTTACACGCCGTCCCTGACTCCATGAGGCCTCTGACCGAGCTGCTGCTGCTGACGAGTCGAGTGTGATGATGTGTCGTCCTGCTTTTAATAAAACATTCAGCCAAGGAAAAGTTTATTTCACTGGCTTTCACAATAACAAACAATCCCGACAGCTGACTATGCTTGAAAATATAAGATGATTTAGATGCGCAACCAGTTTCATTTCTGATTTCTGAACATTTGTTACCCGACCTGGTGCAGGACTCTAACCTCATGTGTTGAGCTATGCTACCTCCATCAGCATCTATCGGCAATAATGGGTCAAATAACCATGTAAATAAAGAAAGGGATCCCTAGTAGGGATAAACCTGCAATATTTATTTCCAAACCCTAGTTGCTCAGCTGTACAGGACGTTTGTACGACCTGCAGCTTCACTGCTTTGGTTCTCTCTCACCGCTCTCATTAGAGGAGTGTTCAGCCACAGCAGGCAGCTGTTTTCAGCTAATCAGCTCCGACAAACTCGCTGCACACGACCTGCGCAGCACACAAGCAGCAGACAGATGTTGGTGAAGACCAAAACAGAGCGTAAAGGAGAGTGAATATTGGACTTACATTCATCAGGTGGCCAGAAACGCAACTCCAGTGGATGCTAATGTTGCTCCCTGTCATCTGGATGTGTAAATAAGCAACTTAAAATGTGATGCTGATCCCAAAACAGTGAATCAGAGGGAATGGCCTCTCTGCTCTGCGTGAGGCTCGTCCTCGGTGAGAACACACCTGCAGATCTTCATACAGGACACATGCAGAGAGCAGAGAAACGGAGACAGCGATGTAATCTGCTAACCTTTTTATAAAGTCTCGACCTCAGCTGCCTGCTGTTATTGGCTGGGGGCTACATACCCACTTCCCAAATGCCTAAATGAACGTACCCAAAATGAATGAGGAATAGCTGCTCAACCATGAGGCATAAATGCATATTTTGTGTCTTCTTTGAAGGTAAGAAGCTAAGAAATGTGAAGATATTGTAAGTAAACATATTCTTTTCTACAGTAAATGGAAATGCAATAAAGGAAAAAGTTAGATTTAGTTTAGAATTGCAATATTTTCATTATAACCAAGATCCCATGGATAATGATGCAAACTAAAATACATAATTTATGATACAATCTCTAATATAGTCAGGAGGTTTTGTCCGTGAGAAGTGTTTACATCAGAATCAGAATCAGCTGCTGAGCCTAAGTGCAGCCTCATGGAGCGAGTGTGGCTGAACACTGACAGGTGTAGGTGTTTGTTAGATACAAACACACCTGAATACGTCTGCACTGAGATAATTACATACATTAACACTCCTACAACTCACTCCCTACTGGTTTCAGTATTTGAACGACACACTGTCTGACCTCGACACATCACACACGTCAGACTCTACTTCGTCCTTGTGTTTCTACAGGACAGTTTGTCATGAAAGCAGGCAGACAGCTGTCAACCAGACTCTGAATAAAAGATTTTGCTCCGAGCAGACAGAGAATAAAGGCATCTTTTTTGGGTCACCACACTCGTACAAGTCTCAAGAGTTCTTACAGTAGCACGAAAGCCTTGGTGCTAATTCTTAAGAAATGTCATGAATGTTTGAAAGGCAGCGAGCAGACCTTCAGGTTAGGGTTTAGATGAGGATACGTTCTGATGTGGATCGTCTCCTGTTTGACAAAGAAAAAAGATCTTTTGATTCTCTAAAGAACGACAGATACATCGCTGGACAGCGTAGGCCGATGTGACAGTTTAACCAAGTGTTTCTTTATTTACAAAGTGATGAAATGCTTTGCCACTCCCACAGCTTGTTCCTGAAGGTAACGACAAAGAGGTCACACAGAGCAATCACAGAGCAGTTGTAGACGGATTGATCTTACACGATATAAAATAGCAGTTAATTACAAAATGATGCAAGACGGCGGTACATCTGTTTGAAGGAAATGCACAGACATCTCAAAAGTTGAGGTAGAAAAAGCACACACTGCTCGACTGATAACATGTGACACGGGTTCGTACAGGTCGCCAAAGAGTTCAAATGAGTCTGAAGAACATGTCAATTGTGTCAAAAGTGAAGCTGCAGAGTTCAACGGGATTAGTTCGCTGTTCAAACCAACAAGGCCAGCAGCCAAATGTGGATTGAAACCGCACAAAGACGTCCACAGTTTCATGGTTTCTGACATTTACAGCATCGAGTTCATGTGTGCGATAAAGTGTTTGGGTGACTCGTCCTTCTCTATTCAAAATCTGATGATGTATTTGTACAGTGGCATGTAAGACGATTATGTTTCATGCAGACTCTAAACAAACTACGTTCAGTTTATTTTATTAGCAACAAATACTGAGATTTCATGAATGGGAAATGTTTCCTTCATGTTGCGTTTTAACACCATTTTCTTCACACACCTCCACGCATTTGGCATCGCCACGTGTCTTTGTGAAGCATTCAAAGTGCGCCTGTTAAATTTAGTGAGAGGACCAAATGTGACTGGAGATAAAGTGATATAAATAATAATTAATCCTGGCACAGAGCGCAGTACGCCTCAAAGTGTTTACTCTCGGTTTGACATGAATGTTTGGATGAAGATGTTCAGAAGACACTGCCACTAAAACAAATGGTTTTTCTTTATCAAACATCAATTGTGTTAATATACAGAGATCTGTGTGCTTTCTGTTCCCTCTGAAAGCCCTAGGATGATTGATTGTGTTTACAAGTCATTTTCATTTGTCACTACATTATCCTTTCCGTGAATCCGGCGCCAGGACAGAATTGTGGCATATGCACAAAAACTGTGTCGACTTGAATAGCCCATCAAGTGCGCTCTATGATTTTCTTTCCCAAAATAGACTCACACACACACACACACACACACACACACACACAACGATGAGATCGTGCCGTCTCTCTGCCTTCGCTGAGGGGCCGGAGAGCCAGCTACAGTGACTCCTACTCTGTCAGTCTTTGTCTTATCTTCTCCTGCTGTGTACATGTCGCCCTTTAAGCACCAGTTGTACAATCACAGGGCCGCCTAACCTCACTTTTTTGGGAGTGTAAATATGCTGCTGAAGCACCCTGCTTTAAACCTTGAGAGCCTCGTGCACGCCCACAGCAGACAGTCGGCGGTTGATGTTTCGGTAGCGACAGCGGAGAAGGTCACGGTAAGTGGAGCGCAGGTCTCGGTTGAAGAAGGCGTAGATGAAGGGGTTCATTAAGGAGTTGGCGTAGCCTAACCAGAGCAGCGTGCGCTCCAGCCAGATGGGCACACAGCTACACTCCACTCCACAGATAAAGGGCCTGGCAGTGGAGAGGATGAAGAAGGGCAGCCAGCACACGCCGAAGACCCCCACGATCACCCCCAGCGTTGTCGCCGCTTTCTGCTCCCGCTTGAAGATGGAGATGTTTCTGCGCTCACGATTCAGCAGGCGGGACAAGGCCACGCACTCCTCCGCCACGCCGGGCGGCTTCAGGCCCTGCATTCTCAGCGCCTCATTATTCACTGTACTGAGGCGCTCACGGCGCGAAATGTCAGTGAAGCGGTGCTTGGCGCCACTCTTGCGAGCTGCCCTGAAGATCTTGTAGTACATGACCAGCATGACCAGCATAGGGATGTAGAAGGCTACAGCTGTGGAGTAGATGGTATAGCCAATGTCTTGGCTAATGAGGCACACACCGGCTGTGTGGACGTTTTTGGCCCAGCCGCAGAAAGGAGGCAGGGTGATGGATGCTGACACCAGCCACACGCCCAGGATCATCTTCGCCATCAGCTGACCGTTCTGCCGGGCCGGGTAGGTGAGAGGCCGTGTGATCCCCAGATATCTGTGAGGAGAGGAGACGAAGGAAGAATTAGCACTAACCTCCAGGCAGATGTTGAACATAGGTTAACTAACAGATATCGCTCTGAAACCTCCAGGTCATTACTTACATTGAAGCTTTCTGACATGATATGTTTATATATGCAAAGAGGCATCATCTTATTACATATGCGCTCATTGGAAGACATCACTGGAACAGAAACGTGAACATTGGATAGAAGCCAGGTTCAAAATTAATGTTGTTGACATATTAGAGTTTCAGGTTTTTACGGAGGACATTTTGGATATCTCTCTTCATAGATCCATAAATCAGAATATACCATCAACAGCCTTAAAACAAATCTATTTTCTCCATGTTGTTTGGAATAAGATGTTCTATAAATCAGGCTGGGGATGATAGTTGAACAAACCCCTTTGTGAAACCTTTTTAGAATATAGATATAAATTAGTGAGAGACTCGGAGTAGAGCCGCTGCTGCTTTACGTTGAAAGGAGGCATTTCATTCAATTTACACCACAAACACTGTATTAGTGTGATAATGTTTGGGCACTCGCATTAAAGGCCTATCAATCTCAAAGCGTTCCAAAGTAATAGTAATGTAACCGTCATGATGTCGTGAAAAAAACTATTTAGTTGCATTATGGGAATTGGAATTGGAATTGCTCAGCCATCAGGAGAGACTCGGAGTAGAGCCGCTGCTGCTTTGCGTTGAAAGGAGCCAGTTGAGGTGGTTCATCTAGTAAGGAGCCACCTGGGCGCCTCCCTAGGGAGGTGTTCCAGGCACGTCCAGCTGGGAGGAGACTCCGGGGACGACCCAGGACTCGGTGGAGAGATTATATCTCCTCACTGGGAACGCCTCGGGATCCCCCAGTCGGAGCTGGAGGATGTGGCCCGGAGAAAGGGAGATTGGGGTTGTTTAAATATGCAAATGACCTCGCTAACCTTTGGTGAATTTAGGAGACAGACGCAAATAGACAAAGTTAGTCAAATAAAATAAATTGACCAGGGAATGAAAAAGGATGTTTGTGCCTGGGTTGTCTCGCCCTGCCTACAGTCACTTATCACACGTAAAGCACTAAGACACTCAATCTGCCGTCTGTCTTCATTGAGATGAAACTATCGAAGCATAAAACACGTGTCCATGTCATTTCAAAGACAGACATTTCAATGAGAGGTCATCAGCTCTGCCATTGCCTGGAGCGCCATTAGCTGCTTTTCTTTGACTTTGGAGCAGCTTAGCAGGTAGAGAGGGAGCTATCCGTCAAACAGCAGCTGGAGGTGTCAGGACGATACAATACAATGAGGAGTGAAAGGCTTTCATTTCTACAAAACTGTGGAAATAGCCACACTCCTCACAGAATGCAAAGTCTGCGTGTACATCTCAGCGTGTTTTGGGATTTTCGCCCACAGCCTCCATCGGCATCAAATGCGTCATTAATGAAAGCTGTAAATGTGACACTGCTGGCTGTTTTTCTAGTTTCCGTCTCTATTGTTAATCACAAGATAAAAAGCTTTAGGGAGCACTGGCCAATTCGCCTCATCGTCCATCAATGATGCGATGCTATCAGCACGTGGACATTCAGCTCGGCCTGGGCGGCATTCTCCACTTTATCAACCGCTTTTAGATGTTGAGTTTATACGCGTCACGTCTGGTGTGAAAGTTCACACGTTTGCCTTAATGTTTTGTTTTTTAAAGCAGAGTTATGTGCTTGTAACAAATGCCATGGGACCGTGTAGAATCTGAGCGTAACATCAGGTTACGTTCAGATTAAATTACACAAGTGTGTGTTAATGCCTCTGAAATCCAATCCAGTGCTTTTAAATATCTGCTGGTACACAGTACAGCAACAAAGAGTTATTAGCAGAAGCAAACTTTATTATATTACACACACACACACACACACACACACACACACACACACACACACACACACTCACACACTATTGAATATTACATAACAACGTCTGTTTATTCAACCCCAATCCCTCCACCCATCGCTAATTTACACCCTCACTTAACATGTACTTAAGTTTTACAGGAGGGCTGAACACACCCGAGCCAGAGTGAGGACACTCCATGCTGGGGGAATTCTGAGGAATACATAATAGAAACCCAGTAATGCAACACTCCACTCTGAATGCATTAATCAATAAAGAGGAAGGTGGTTGTGGTGCTTATTTGGGGGGATGTTTGTGTGTCGATGGGGGTGGAGGGCAGTGCTCCACAAACCTATGACTCATCTTCAGCCACTTTAATGCCGCAGAGCTGTTTTCAGACACACTCACCATCCTTTGGAGACAAACAACTGCCAGGTTGGATAAGACGGCGTGCATTTCAACACTTCAATACACAGCTTCCTGCTTGTGTTTTTAGCAGGAGGTGGTGATGCAAACATCTGTGGGACCTCTGATCTTGTTTGTTTTGACATAAAGGGATTAAACTGTCCTGACCCCTGAGAGTCACAGAATACAGCAGACGTGAAATAAGGAGCCACGCTAAATTAATATAGACGTACAAAACTAATGACTTCTGCCAAGTAAACACATTCAAATATGCACAATATGTGAATGTAACTAAATAATGTGCCAAGCAACATAAATCTAATTCTTACCTCCACCAAGGAGGTGCAGACTCTATGTCAGCAGGATTACGGCGAAACGACCCGATGAGCATGGGCCGCAGAAGAAAGCAATACATTTTGAAGCGGATGCGAATTATGGAGGTGTGGATTCGGGGTTAGCGAGGTAACTTCAGGGTCATAGTTAGTTACAGTTCTAGTCTATATAAAGTCATAATCCAGCCTAAAAGCAACATAGTTCAAACTGCCAAATGCAGGAAGAAGAGCTGGCAAAAACATCTCCGACTGTGTGAATGCATAAATTAACAGGTTTATAATATCACTGCACCATATGGGCCGTGTGTCTATAATTACATGTGTATATTTTGTTAAGTTAATGTGTTGCTTCGGTATATTTTTATGCCGTGTATGTCTTATTTT
Organism: Cottoperca gobio; assembly: GCF_900634415.1. NCBI lineage: Eukaryota > Metazoa > Chordata > Actinopteri > Perciformes > Bovichtidae > Cottoperca > Cottoperca gobio. Next base: position 3,709,175 of record NC_041363.1, read on the forward strand.
TCAGCTGCAACCCCAGAAACGAACTTGGGAGCAAATAAAGTATACATGACATAATTCAAAGCTATAAATATATTTACGGTCCTATTAAATATACTAATAAACAACCACAGCGTCCATAAGGCAATGCATTACAGGAAGCGCACGACTCAGAAGTGTCATTTATATCAAATCATAAGATATATATTCACCGAGTGTTGCCATGCGACATGTCAGAGTCGTGTGCTTACAGTCACTCAGACTGTCGGCCATTCCTGTGGGTGATTATTAATATATGAAAGAAAGTCTGGTTACCGCTTTGAATTATGTTTTTATATTATTATTTATTTGCTCCCAAGTCCGTTTTACACCACCGGGGTTGCAGCGGAAAGACTAAAGTATCATAGAGGTCATAAGTTCCCGAAGAGGAAGAATAAAGTGTCTTATTATTCTATATATATACACATTTAATACACCTTCATTTAATGTAATCATATTCAGATCTACTCATGCCTTAGATAGGGCAGTGATATCATACATCTAATAATGTGCACATTCACAGCTGGAGTTTAAACTGTGTTGCTTTTAGGCTGGATGTGTTTAACATCTTCGTATTTGTGTATTGTAGTTGTCACAGTGCAGTTAAGGAGAGCTAAACGCAGAACACACGACACGGCAGAGCTGCCAGGGGTGCTTGCAGCGGAGACTTAGACCGAGCAGCAGACTTGCAGCTGACGGGATGGCGTCTAGAACGACTGGGTTTCTTCCCAAGAAGCTAGAAGTCTCGGGCTAGGGCCAGGCGGATTCCCAGGAATAGGTTTGGGGCTGCAGAGTCAGGAACCCAAGGTTTATGGAGTGGTGGCTCGCATGCTAATCTGCTAACAGGCCGGTGGCTAGCTGACTGGGAGGCAGGCTGACAATCGGGAGGGTTTAAAAGCCTCTTTGTATCCTGTACTAGGGGCTTTTTATTAAGTTCATCCTCAAACAGATCTGCTCGGTCCATTTTTATTGTCGGTTCGTTCTGTCATGGTGCGGTTAAAAAGAGGACACACGATGGGCAAAACACAAGTATGATACAAAGGGAGCAGGCACAATGGCACACCAGGATCAACGCAGTGATAAACACAGCAGGAAACATAGAGGACGAACCGACAAGGAGTAAGGGGACACACAGGTATATATACACACAGATGACTAATCACATGAACAGGACACAGCTGGAGGAGGCAGGCAAAGACACAAGGGCAGCAGTGATTATACGCAGGAGGATCAAATCAGGGCGGGGCAAACAAATCACAAAAGGCGGGAAAACACAAAGGCAGGAAGTAAAACTAGACAAAATCATTTAAAAAATAAACAAAAATTTAATATTCACTCTCTTGTAGAATCTACTTTCTCCTGAGGGAAATATTCAGCTTTCCAGCTGCTAAAAGTTCCATTAAGTTCCCCAGCTAGTTGCTCACCTGCCGTTTGGGGAATGGCAGGTAGTTCACAGTCGGGCTTTTGAGCTTTTTAGCTGAAAACAGCTGCCTGCTGCGTCTGAAAATGACTCTAACCAAACGGTTTCATCACTACAAGCTCACATTTGATCCAGCGTTAATATAGAAATATTTATTTTTCAGCATGGCATTCGTAATATGCAACTTATTAGAGTCAAATGCAAAGAAATTATTCAATTGTAGCATATTTAAAAGCACATGGGATACCTCACAGCTCAGAGGAATCACATACTCATGATAACAAACTGTGGCAACGGATTATATTCACCTCCCAAAAAACACCATCCACTAAACTGTGACAGTGACACACACACAGGGAGTTTAGAGTGTGTGTTTTTTTAATCTCTGGAGGATTTGTAACATGTCCACAGCCGCAGCAGCCCTCGGGGATTACCCTGCGACTGACAACATTACGCCCGAGCTAATGGAGAATTTCATTACTTCCGCTAGGCTACCGGCTAGGGCACAGTAAAGCGAACTATTTTCTGCGCTGAAACACTGTAGGGGTCCCTGGTGTGCAACAGTCATCTTCAGGAGCAGCTCTCAAACCTTTTATGTCTGAGAAGAGATACACAGTGAAATATTTACCAAGCTGTATCTAGTTTGGTCGCAGGAGCGGTAAATTTAGAACATGGTCTACTAAAAAAGAAAGTAAGAGGTCAGGAGGGAAGTCTGTCAAATTATCTTTCCCAGAGAAGCTCTACTGGAGAATCCTAACTCATTCATCTCGCTGTGGCATTTACAAATTCCTATGTCATATACTTGAGGGCTATCCATAACGAGCCTGTGGAAAAGTGAAGCGTTGCCCATTTTAGGCAGAATATCTTTTTTTGTTACAGCCTATCTGTGCGAGTGAAGTGGGCAAAGAGATGCAGACTTCGCTTTAAATCAAAGCATTTCTGTTGAAGAACTGTCTCTTCAAGAGTGCAGCGTGGCTCCTCTTCATCCAGCGTGTATTCACTGCGTTCATGCTTGGTTTGCTTTACAAAGAGTGAATTTGAGTGCTGAAAAAGAGAAAAATCTAGAAACACCCAATCCATTTGTGTCCAATTCAAGAATATTTGAAAGATAAAATTGTTTTCTTATTGTTTTTTTGGTGTACTGTGTTCGACTAATACAAGCTGAAGTCGCCCTAACCCCAATAAGGTTTCTCTTTTTGTAAAAAAAACAATTAAACAGCGTTTATTTCAACTAAAGTATCATCACAGAGTACTTATTCTGAGCTGCCCTATACTGAAAAAAGGTTCAAATCTGTCTAGTGAGAGATCTGGGATTTCTCCGACATCAGACAACATCCCCAGTCCTCAAGGAATGCTTCGGCTGTGCTATTCTATTTGAGGAGCCTCCGTCAGTCATGAATTGAGCTGCTTCTCTCACACACTGCACAACATGAGCAAATGTAATTTCCTCCTCAACAAGGAAGCAAAGGAGTAATCCCATCTGTTTCATGCTTCACACAGAATTCTGCCTCACTTTTTAGATCAAACAAAGTTGCAGCTGTTTAGGTCAGGTTCTGTTTTGTTCTCTGACTTCTGCTCAGGTTAAGGTTGAACGTGTGTGTAAAGTAGCAGCAGTAATTCTTTTTTAATCTCATTTGGACTCTTACATAAACCAAACTGAGTCATGCCTGGACAGACGTACTTCATCCCTCAGATTTGTGTGCCAGCTTAGGTCAGACTAGTGTCAAACAGTCTGTGAACAAGTGTTGGCATTTATTTTAGCCGACATGTAGAAGGAGAAGCTTGGGCATTGCCTTCTACTTATACCTTACCTTAAAATCGTATGTGTTGACGATATTTTGTATACGCCATATTGTTGTATACGTTATGCATTTATTGGGTATTCGTCTGATACATTTTGTATAAGTAAGTGATGCGATATCAATATGTTAGACATGTGTATCTGTATACGTTCACTTTTCTGATCCAATCCGATGAAAAGTTGGACGTATTTGGACTCTGACATATTTTCATATGCGCCGGCGTACGTTTCTGTCGTACGGATATGTGTGACGGGGCCTTAAGCACTTAATCTATGCGCAATAAATCTTTTTGAGAAAATAAGACGTTGAGGAAGTGACGCAGGGTTTTAAGTGTCGGGCTGCCTGAGGCGACTGATATTAAGCATAAAAGGTCATTTCACCCAAATTACAAAACCCACTTAACCCACTTATCTTTATGTTCCCATTTACCCCTAGTGTCATCTAGCCATGGAGATAGCTGCTAATCATCTAATTACTCTTTAATTGCTCCTTTAGTGTCAGGGCGATAGGGAGACAGAATGATGTAGGGAGGTTAGGGTTTCATTAATTTCTGATTTGCACTCAACTTGAGTATTTCTGGCCAGGGTGACTGTGTGGGATTGGGATAGCAATGTCGGTCCTACACTGCCGGTTGTATGATATCTCACGAAAAGGTATTCCTTAAGGAGCACGGCATGGTTCAGGATCTCGGGCGACCTGTGGGCTCCATAAATAATTCTGGCTTTCAATCACCCCGTTAAAAAACTCTCATGCTTTGCTTTACACTCTAAGTGATGTTGCAGTCGTTTCCTTTATGATGAACTATTTACACAATCATTACGTGGACTTGAAAGGCACAATGGTTCCACTCCCCCCGACGCCTTTATGATGTCTGTTTTACCTCCCCCTAATTGTTGTAAAGCCGTATTGTGGATATTTTATGGCCTCTGCCGCACAGCACACCACCTGTCCCTCGGGCGTTTACTGGCTCTCACAGCAATAGAGATGATGGGCGGCTATTACTGTCACGGTGATAAATGGATTCTCCTTCCAACAGTCAGCGTGTCCATCCTTGTCAGAGCTGGGTGTCCTTGGAAAACAAAGCAAATACTCTACAGGCGCTACAGAAGAGAGTGGAGGAGGGTAGATAGGGTCATAGAATAGACGGGATATGGCAAGCTTTACATACAAACTCAACAGTTAAAGGTTATTCCTCCAGCTTTGTTGAGCAGAACAAACACTCCACGGAAAAGTACCGCAAGGTGACTTCACAGTTCTCTCAAAATAAATAGTTCCTTTAACGTCCAACGCGACAGAAGCCAAAAGAGTTCCTCGCTTCTCCGACCGGCGACGCTGGGAGGTAGTTTGAAAAGCCTGCGAGGATATTGAGGGGTGAGACTCAATAATCGACTGCAACCAGGTCAAACTATTCCTTTAAAGGTTATATTGATAATATTTTCATGTAGAATAATATTATTATTATTATTTTTAAATACACCCACAAAGCTTCTAAAGGGCCAGAGGGTCCAATCCGGCCCGCGTGATGACTTTGCAAAGTGTAAAATCCTGTTCCAGATACCTGTAACGAAATGTTTCATGCCTTTGTAGACACACTGATCTGTAAGTTGTAACACACGTGTGTAAATGATAAACTGAGGCTTCATAATGTTTTGTAAAAAGATACATTTTGAACATTTTCAGAATGTATTTTAACATTTTTGCACTAAGACGAAGGGAACGTGTGGAGTTGTTGTTATTTACAGGTTATCATGCTGTGATGTTACTGGTCCGGCCCACTTGAGATCACATTGTGCTGCATGTGGCCCCTGAACTAAAATAAAATATTACGATTGTGAATTAATTATTTTAACATTTTTGTCCGGTCCGAAATCAAAGCTCTGTTTACTTCTGTGTAAGATAGCTGAAGTGTGGTCGACGCTATTGCCGTTGCTAACGAGGCTTGTGAGCCAACAGTATAATGACGTCACCTGGTATCTCTACGTCGTCAGCAATTAAGAGTGTAAGGAGTTTCCAGTTTTGACCCGCGGCTTCACTCCGGTACCAATTCCAAGTGCTCAGTGACCAACGCAGGCTGAGCATCTGTTCTGCTTTTGCTCGTTTGAGTCAGCTGCCACTTAAAGCTAAAGCTAATGTTTTCTAGTTAGCCAACTGGGAATCTACACCAACACTGTCCATGAAACATGCAGGTTGTGCATCAAACTGGCATCCGCGGCGTTTTGACGTGAACGCGCTGGAAGGGGTGATGTCAGTGTTATCATCTCTGGGTTAAGGTTAGACATTTGGGTTATCCATCTTAACAGCCAGCTCAGTATATCAAACTGCTCTTCACCACCAGCCAACATTAATAAGTCTTTTTTATATGTCATTTTATCAAACTAACTTTTTTTAAGGTCAGGAATTAATTTTCTTGCTCAACATCCTGATAACTCTCTTATTGCTGCTGCTACTGCTTTATTGGCCAGTAGCTGTCATTCTATATATGTATATCTACATATATATATATATATATATATATATATATATATATATATATATATATATATATATATATATATATATATATATATATATATATATATATATCTCTCAAAGCTAAATATAGTATGTTCATCTTAAGTTAAAGGGGAAACAAACATAATTCCCATCACACGCATTATTTAACGCTTCTCTTCTCTCTGTTCGGCTCACTCTTAGGACTTCCTGTCCCAGCGGGTTCTGACAACATCATCTGGCGCTGATCTTTCACCGGTGTTTCAACCTCTTCATTCTGATAATGGTAGCCTCGGAGAGCTTCTCTCGGCTCTTCCAGTCCTCAAGATACTTGAAAAGCACTCACACGCATCTCATAATCTGTGATCCATGGCTTAAACCAACTGAGTCGAAGAGAATCATCCAACTATATGTTTGTGTCGTACACAGTACAGCATTACTGGTTCTGTGAAGTGTTCGGTTAGACAACTATAGGCCAAGGCTTTGGTTTCATCGTAATAAGATAAAAACAGTCTTCCTCGAATGTTTCCTCATGAATTTGTATCCAAACAGAATATATTTTCCAGATACTCTGAAATCAACTTTATTACATTACACTTCATTTAGCCGACGCTTTTGTCCAAAGCGACTCACAATAAGTGCAAACAATCATGACGATACAACTCCAAACTGCAAGAATCTTACAAGTACATCAGCTTCAAATAGGTGAAATCATTTTAAGTGCAGAACAACAGCTTCAAGTAAGTGCTACATACAGAAACGATAGAATACAAACATAACCATTAGCTTGGGAGAGCCCTTCCCCGGAAGGAAAAGCAGTTTGGTCCTGTTGAGTTTCAAGTGGTGTGCAGATCTCCACACTTTATATTCACACGATGGATGCATTATCTTTAGTGTGCATGATATTTCAAGTCATCACGTATTGTCTTGCCTCTCTGGACAACCCTGTCGACCATGCCAGGCATTTCAAGTGCAGGACTTTGACACTGGGGTTTGCATCCCGTCTGTTCAGGAAACAAATAAACGTGTTGTGTCTCGTGTTTCAAGTCACTGCAGAATTCTTCAGTATGAAACAGAGACTACTCTCTTGCTGTTTCTTGTAGTTAGTATTCTGGAGCAGAAACAAATTGGTCACAACCTTAATTTTCATGGCCTCACCTATAAATAACTATTACGCAAGCAAAAATAATGAGGTTAACACCAAGTTTACATATTCATAAACACCGTTAGGAAGCAGTCAACAAAGTATTTTGGTCAAACCTTTTCCTGAATGTTTTTCAGTATGAGACAAGTTAAGGTTTCCGTCTGCCTCGTCACATAATGTACTTTTACTTTCTGAAAGGATTTGTTCCTGCTTGTCCTGCATTAAACCTTTATTCTCCATTCTTTAATGGACTTCCATTATCGTCGCAGAAAAGGTGACCAGATCTGTGAAGCAGCTTAAAAGCCTCTATAGACCAGGAAGATTAAATGTGTACATGTACATACCTGCTACTGTTCAGAAAGAATCTATTTGATGTGCGTGTGTTAAGCATGTGAAGAGGTATTACTGCTCACCAAAGTGTTGATTTACTGTGATCAGTGTCCCGCTAACAGCCCCTCATTTAGTGAGATCCAAAAATTCTCACTTAACTATTTATGAGTGTGCTAACTCTCTCTTCATTATTATACAATGACTCCAGTCTGTTAGTGGAAGGGGAATGAGTACTGTATGTGCCAGCGAGTCCATCTTCCTCTCCGTTTTCCCTTTCATGAAGATGTGAGCGAGCGAGCGACCATCTTTGTCGCCTCCCCTCTGGTTCTGTCTCCCTCAAAGGACCCTTTCGGAAATTAAATAAGCTTAGAGGAAGTCTCAGATGTGGGGGAGGAATCTATTCTCCACTTCCTCCCATTTTACTTCTGACCTTTCAGATTTTTTTTTTTTAACAATTTTAGTTACCAAGGATACCGCGGGCAGCTCCTTTTTGAGCCGATTCACTTTCTGCCAAATTGGCATCGAGCCAGCAGTCGGTGTAGCTGAAGTAGCCACGCCGACCGTTATATGTCATCATTGTGTGGCTCTGCAAATGGAAAAGGACAGTGAGAGGGAGTTGTATCCTGAGTACCAGACACTACCGTGTAACATGAACATATTCATTACTGACCTTTCATTTTTGGGTCATGAAAATATCACAGATATTTAAAAGCTGAGCTACGAGCAGGAGAATACTAAAGATACCTGTATTCTTGTATTGCTATGCTTTATCCCCAGAATTCATCTTGTGCACACTTATAGCAAATATTCGTCATGTAGTTCACGTTCAAACATGTTGTTTGCATAAATCATGTTTTCATTTTCATATATCCCAAATCTATTTTTCTTTATGAAGAGACAATCTAAAAACGAAAAACCCAAATCAAACCTGAACACGTCATGGATTTACACAAAGTCCCACTATAATCAAATTCACACTTCAACCAACCCTCAGCTACAATAAACCTCTTCGGTCTTTCTAAATGTGTATCTATAAAAAGTGTTTCAAAGAAGCCACCAGCGTCACCAGCATAGTTACTGACACCACAGTCACACCACAGCCACACATGCAGATCGAATCCGATCAGAAGATTCTCCTGCAGTCTGAACGCAGAAAGCCCAAAAATGAAAGCTTTAAACGACCTTGTTGTTGAAAGGTACTATGCAAATGAACCAGCCTTACTCTGCCTCAGGCCTCTCCCCTTATGGATTTAGGCAAACAGTTGTCTAATCAGTGTTTAAATAGTCATTTAAAGCATCCCAGAAGCAGATATGTACATGTGCAAGTCTCAATAATGTAATGTGAGAATACACAGGAGGCCTTTCGTGGTCTTCAAAATGAATAATTATATCTACTTTATGCCTTTAGCCAGATGCCTTTTTTTAAATGGCAAATATTCAACCTATAAATCTAACAATAAGTCGTATTCTATCTCAAAGAAATTAGTTAAAACAAATGGAAAACATGCACAAGGGAAAAGGCCAACTGTGTGTTCGGCTGTACAGAAAGTGATAATTCAAGCAAAAATGGACAATTGCAGCTTTTCCTGCTACATCAGCAAGACAGATATTAATGTGTTTCAGGGGAAGAAAGCAAATTGAATATAATTGCATTTTGGGCCCAATGACATACAGCAGAACATAAGATATGGAGGTGGGATCTCTGCTCCTGTCAGAGCACAGGGTGCACGAACCAGAATACACGTTGACTGATGATGTTCACTGCTGTTTATCTCGCCTATGAGCAGTGAGAGGCAGAAGTTATTCAGCCTCTTTTTACTGGCAAAGCACATTTAGATGTACAATATCACATTTGTACATTTCCAGGATTCATCTTCACGCAGGCTAATTTGAAATTTGCCATTATGGGTGAGCAAGCACAGCTGTGACAACAAGATAATAATACTGATACTACTGATCCAGTAAAATAAAGGTCACTGCTGTGTTTTCAAAGCAGAGCACATAATGATGGGTTAGAAACAGGCAATCTATTAATATCAACTAAATACATGGAGGTGTATAATGATTCTAAACAGCTACAGTATATTTAGTCTGCTGTACACTAAATGTCACTACAGCGTAGTGCCTTCAAATCCTAAAATCATTCACCTGAGAGTCCATACTCCAGATTTGGGGGAGATTAAGTGACACTAAAATCATCCATCTGCGCCGACCAGATGAGTGGCTCCATGTTCACATGCACTACAGGATGTTGAGCGTTAAGCTTTGAACTGAAGAAAAGTTTCTTTGAGAGGTGTCTCATATGAACACAGACAGTGAACTTTGCAGTGACATAGAGCAAAGTAAATATAGTACACACTCTCCTGTCTCACTGGGTCTACTCCTCTGTGTGGGCTGCATCCATTACAGACACAAACACACCCACACACACACACCACAAACACACTCTGAGTTACAAGCTAAAATGTTTAGCCCTGCTAGCAGAGTGGCTCTTGGGATGGCAATGTTTGTTCCAACACTTTGGTCTGTGGGATGGATTGGCATGAACGTTTGCACAGGCATTCCTGGTCCCCAGAAGATGAACACTACACTACTAACTTTCCCTTTAGCACCGGTCGCAGGTCAAAGTTCTCACTTATCCAGTGAAATACCTCAACATCTACTCGATGGCTTGGCCCAACAGTTCTTGCAGACGTTCATGGTCCCCTGACAAAGTGTCCTGGTGAATGTATTGATCCTCTGACTTTTCTCAGGACATGCACATCAGCCTCAGCTTCATGGGTTTATGTTTAGTGCTAATTAGTAAAGGTTAGCATGTTAACAGGCTAAATAAGGAAGTGAACATGTTAAACACTATACGAGCTACATAAGCATGTTAGCATTGACATTCTTAACATGTTAGCATGTAAGCACAGTCACCGTCAGTTTCCTCAATGATAGAAAAAGGGTCCCTTAAGGACAAACGATGAGTTATATTAAAGAATCTTTCTACTGAATAATAAAGTTGCCTACTCACCATGTGTTATTGTGGAGCTTTGAAGCCAGAGATCTAGAAACAGTTGGATCATGTGGGTGTCTGTGTTTTTAAAACTTGATATGGTTTTTTTCCTGATGATATGTGCAAGTGTTTCGAAAAGGCTGCTACAATTGACAATGAAGAACTGCCTTCAGTCCCTTTCAGTGCTCTCGGAGCTTCCTAATCAGCTGGAATTTGTCCAGTTGAATTGTTGATGGCCAGACTTCCATTTTGCTAAACACTTCAAGTGTAAAAGCTTTCAAACAACCTTGTGGTGAGATTGTTTTGGTCAGCTGCTGTTGAGAACGAACATTCAATATTAACGCACTGCATCACATGTGATGCTTCTTGTGAGCGGCTGTCGCACACACACACTGAGGTATTTGAAAGAGCGTTGACCCAGTTAGTGGTCAGTTCTGGGATTCAGTGTCTTGCTCAAGGGCAGTTTGGCAGTGACAGATTGCCATGACTCTATTTTATAATTCACAGCTGGAATAGGCACTGTGTTCAGCGCTGGGGGTTACTGACGTATGCCTGAAGAATGTCAGCTTTAAAGTCACATTAAAATACATCCAATACACATTTCCATCATACAACACTCTTGGATAATACGTTTAGAATGAACTGACAACTATATTGGTTGATGCAGTGAACATGTGTGAAGAGGGATGTGTCCGTGTCTAAAGGGATCTGTAGCCTTTACATTACAGTATTGGTCTCAAATAGAGACACTTATACTTTATCCCTCCTCTGAACAATAATTCACATGGATGCATAAGATTAGTCACCGTTTTAAAAAAAGGTTAACTTTATTATTAAACTAAATTAACTCAGTAATTATGTATGACAGTATAAACATTCAGTGCACAGATGAATCAATGCCCAAACTTGCAATATGCTAAATGTTCAAAAGATGTGTGTGTGTGTGTGTGTGTGTGTGTGTGTGTGTGTGTGTGTGTGTGTGTGTGTGTGTGTGTGTGTGTGTGTGTGTGTGTTTTCCACCTCTCCACTCCATTAACAGGAAACCCATTATCTCATTGCTTGGTAAATGCTTGTTGTCCCTTCGTTCAATCTTGATGAATAATGGACCCCACCTTTGTTATGCCAAACACAAAGCATGATTTATGCTACACTAAAGTCACTCTGCACTTTGCCCTTTTCCTTCCCTTGTCCCGGGAGACTGCAGCGTAAATAGGGTGACAAGCTGGGAATACCAAAACAAAACTCAAATCTCCATCTGTGGACTGTTTACTAATCCATCATGCTCTCTGCAAAGTGCAACATACCAAGAGCCTCCTGCTGCTGACGGATCCCCACCTTTCAGGAAACAAAGGTTTCTGACATAAAACTCCCTCAAAACATCAATAACTATAATTTCAGTTCAATGAAGTAAAACAAAAGCATCACATTGGGGTAAGATGTTTTTCCCCTAGCAGAGGGACGTGCTGATAATTCAGAGCATCAGCCAAACAGCCCCGTTCACAACCTCACGTTCATTTGGGAAGCACTTCAGCGGAATATTTTCGTTTTAGTCTTTGATCCATCAATACCTACTACTATTCAAATATGAAGCATAGCTGGATCTCGTTCAAGAGCTCACTGATTAGTTGCGTAGGCAAATCTGATTTAAGTGGCTCCCTACAGAGACAACAAATAGACCAACAAGATAAATCAAATCACAGACCATGTTTCAGTGAGGCATGGATCTCTGTGCCGTTTAAACCCTTAGCAGTAGAAGATTAAAATATTAAATAAATCCTAACCAAGTACCTTTTAAGGGTAAGGGCCTGCCTCTCTGCATAAGGCAGCTTTGTCTCAGTTCCTCTCACTTGGCAGTGCCCTCATATGGAAGTGTCCCTCCAAAGCTCTCCACAGCTACGAGGAGCAGTAAGCAAAATAAAAGATTGTCTGTGGGATGTGACATTTAACTTGAAGGCAACGACATGTGAAGGGTTATCATTAGCCATGCTAGCGGTGTTTCCCATGTGCTCTATAATTAGGGTTTAGATAGTTGAAGGATTGACTTGAGCTGTCATGAACCATCCATGCTCTTCAGATATTTGTGTATGCTCAGATCAGATGTTGATTTTCTTAGATGTGAGATATCTTGTCCTAAACGCTTGGATGCACAAGCACTGTGCATAACGTTTATGTTGTTGGTAATGTTTTTAATGATATATCATCACGAGTCCTTTCATCCAATGCAATGCACTACTTCCTTTTGGAATCTGCTAAATATGGAAGCTTGTGAATGCAGCACACCATGTGGACCCTGAACCTGCTGCTGACAACCAACCACAGCTAAATATATGTTCTTAATGAACCAACTACAAGCATTCAAACAACGGGAGCTTACATTACACCAGATGAATTGTTCTAAATCTCAAGTGAACAGTCACCTATCATAAAGTCAAGAGACAAACAACAAGCCACTGCCATCATTTCGTCTCCTTCCTTTGACTTTCTGTTCTCAGTCAAACCCCCTCGGGCGACCGTACTTCAGTTCGTGGGGACTTGGCTTGGGAACCGGAGGATCGCCGGTCCCCAAACAGACCAAGTGTGGTGTGTGAACTGGTACCAGTTCATCTCCTGGGCACTGCCAAGGTGTCCTTGAGCAAACCACCGGACCGCCACACTGCTCCCCGGGCACTGATAATATAAAAGCTGCTGCTCACACGAGGATGCGTTAAATGCAGAGTCTACATGTCCCTGTGTGTGCTGCGCTCTGTACATGTTCCAGACCATTACAAGAGGATTCAATTTCATCATCCATTTCCATTCCCACACACACATCACGTTATCGGACCGCAGGATCAGCAGGCAATTTGTCTCTCACTTCATGTGCTTCTGTGTTAGAAGTCAAGGAGACGGTCACGCAGGACAGAAACGGAGCTGTGTTTGACAGGACAAGCAGCACTTATCAATTATTAACTGGCCAAATGTATTTCTCCCAGCATTTTCAATTAATGGTGCTCTGAAACATTTTCATTAACAGCACTTTTGCTCGGCAGGAAGTGTTTGTATACAGGATGTGGCAGTGGGTAGGGGGGGTTCAGATTTAAATATTGTTTCCACTTGAAACTGAAAGTGGTTGGTCTTCGTGGTAAGAAACAGCTGTAGTGGCTTGTAACATTAAAGGTGTCTCGAGGTTTCAAAACCCTCTAAAGATGTCGAACTCTCTGGAAAGATTTAAGACTTCAGTGTAACATTGTACGTCCACATTTACCTTTACAAGCATGAACTGCTGATCGCACTGGCCTAGCAGGAGATGTCCAATCCTCCACATTTGAGCGAGGTGGCCGACAAGTGGGAGAGTGGAGCTGAGGCGTCACATCATATTACCTGAGGATGCGTCAGCTAGGTCATCTGCGTCAGCGGCTGCAGATGGAAGTTCCCCAGCTTCACTAACTAAGAAGTCTCTCCTGGGACTAACTTACGCACAGACCTCGCAAACATATTGTCAGACACGGAGAGTGGGTCAACGTGGGAGCTGTGCGTGAACTCGGCTCATCATCGACACACACGTTGGCAGAAAGCATATGAAGGCTGTGGCTAATCCCGCTGCCATCTAAAGGCCCCAGCGAGGGTGATGTCCTCCCTCAAATCCCCTGTAGAAGCGTACGGGTGTGATCGCTCTTTAGTTTGGACCTTGGTGGAAAGGTTTACATTACTGCAGTTATGTGATATTTATGTTTTGACCTACATTCCATCCGTCACTGGATAGTTAAGCCAGCCTGTGTTTGATTCGCACATTTAACTCGGTCTCTTGCTCTATACCGAGCTGCTCCGTTCCTTTAACACCGTCTTTTCTTAGACGTCTGAGGAACTACAGAAAAGGGTTACCCTCTGTTACCACTGTTGTGAATAAATCATTCATATTTGACTTTTGAATTATTAAACATACAACATATTACTCTCAGTGAAGGTAAAAACTGACTGTAGCCAAAAGAGATACTAACTTTTTAGGGAAATGGGCACGGAGTGCATACTGGGTTATGTTGTGAAATAGCAGAACTGCTTTCATATATAATTTCTCTTTTATTCACTCCCCAGCACTCAGACTGGACTCTGCTGCCGTGACTGGGTCAATGCTGCGGTGTGTTAGGTTCAATTTGCAGTGTTGAATCTCCACTTAAAGAAGCTGGAGGTGTTGAATGGGTACTCATCCATAAGCATAACTTTCACAGCCATAAATCCACATTTGCACATACAGTACAACATCAATACACTGGAGAGTATTCTACACTTCTTTTGACCGTCAGCCACAGGACGGGGAACATTTTGTCTGTCAATAGCTTGCTGTTATTGGGGGAGAAAGATTACTAAACTAAGTGAAGTTAATGCAGATGTTTCAAGCATATTGCAGGGGGGACAGGAGGCAATAGAAAGGGAGCTTTGTAAAGGCATGGAGAGTGTAAGATGTGAGCATTTACCAGACGCTCTCCTGCATCGGTTTGAATCATTCTTTAAATATATCTCTTGTCCTCCAACACTACATCGTTTCAACTCGTCTTCAGACCCCGTCTTGTAAAGTAAAGTGTTAAATCTTCATCGTTTTTAGATTATATTGTGGGGACCTGAAATACATTTTTGCATGTGGTTTAACCCTCACTGATTACACTTGTGTTAAAGTGGATGGAGAATGTCAGAGAGTCTGTATTCCACCAGGATGACAGGAGTTTCTCTGAGAGCATCTATTGAAGCCTGTCATGTCCCTGCAGGATCATAAATGCATTGGCCCCATGCACTAGGGACGACTCCTCCAGCACCACATTGTCCATATTGGCATATACACATAAGCAGCATCCCTCTGTAGACCTAAGGAGCGCTGAGATATGATCAATATCCCTCTGCAGCAGAGCACCACAGTCTTCAGGGACTGTATAACCCCCACAAATAAACCTGTTCAATCCTGAGCCTCATCTGCAGCACTCCCTGCTGTTCGCTTTCATTTTACAATACATGTCCTTGGGAATCCTAAAAGACAGAGATTGCCCTAATTGCAGCTAATCATGTGACTAATTGGCAATTCCCATCCTAATGAATTATCTCTTTGATTCCCGTTGTGAATCATATGCCGAACACGCTCTGCATTGTTTGTTTAGGACAAGCCTTTTTCATGGAGATCAGCGCAAACGGTTTACGGTGGTTGCATTTGTCCTGTCTGAGTATGTGAGCACTTCCCTTCTCACAGACAATGGCCATGAGACCCGACCGTGCTGGTGTGTTACACTCCCACTGCTTGACCTCCACCGGAATACAAAGGGAAGGAAGACTCAAATGCACAACCAGAAACGGATGTAAAGTGAAAAATAAAATACTTTACTTGCAAACAGGAAGCATAAACTCAAAACACTCATGTATATATGGTTCAATACACTGGGACAGGACAACGGGCGACAGGACTATTTATACAGGAGGTGAGTGGGCACAGGTGGAAACAATCAGGGGCGGGGCAGACACTGACGATGGCGGGAAACCACACAAAGACAGGAAGTAAAGAGATCTGGAAAGAGGTAGGTACAAAATAAAACAGACAGTGACTGACAAGACTGGACGTAAGACACGGTGACTACAGCAGGAACACTTTAACGGACTCGACGAGACATGACGAGGAGGGTGCAGCAGAATGGTGTGTAAATGTAAACTGTGTGCCAGCTCATGACCCGACTGGGACAAGAGTACTACAGCAACTCTTGTAACAAAACGTGCAGTATATGGAACAACACTTGTAGTCTATAGCAGTGGTTCCCACAGTCCTGTCACATGAACTCTCATACCCCTTCGTCAAGTCCCAATGTATAAATGATATAAATTATTCAATTAATTATATAGAAGTGGAGATTGATAACTTTTTCATAAAATTGAACTGTCAATATATAGGTTGGTTTGGTCAGCAGTATTTAACTAAATATTTCAATCGTTATAACAAAACTACAAAACTGAAACATGTAGTTACAGTTAACCTAATGTTGCATATATTCTTTAAATTCAAATATTTTCTACTTTTTCAAATTGTTGAGCTGCTCCACAATCTTTCAAACTTCCCCTGGTTGGGAGTTATATGGTCTATAGAACAACTTTATGGTAAGACTAACGAACTTCGGCTTGTGGCCTACATGAAGTGGCCACAGATGAACAAATCTCCCACTATCCATCCATGTTCAATAATGCGACTCCTGTGACCTCTAACCTACACCTCTTCCCAAAACATAGAGTACCTCTGTCAGTTACGCTGCATCACAGAATGATATCTGTAATCCAGTTACTCCCATAATATCATTAGCTTCCTCAGGATTACTTAAATCCCTGGTGCTCAGAGCATCTACAAACTGAAAACATGCAGACCCGTTCTGGGTGTAACGCAGGTCACAACACCTGATTGGCAAGCAGGAGGAATAATCAGATCGTCAATACTACAATGAGCCTCTGTATTCATTATGGTTACTGAGGGGGAACAACAGCACTGATCACTTGACATTTATTTCACTGTGGATTATAGTGGGAAGCAGAGGAAATGTCTCTTGTGGCACAAGCTATAAGGCTGAGCTCTGGTATTATGAGCAGTGACTCCAAAGAGCTGTAGTACACCTGAGATACAGAGTGGATCTTTAAGGGTGGAGGGATGAGTGCTTACTTTCCCCCTTTTGAAAGTGGAATTCAAAGCAACACACTGTGGAGCATTTGGAAACTAACTTGAATGAATAATTGAGGAACAATGTGTTGATGCAAAACACCAGGATAGAAAACGTGATATTATGACTTTTATGTATAAAGTGAGACAGAACAATATCTGTAGTTTAGTTTTCTCAGAAGTTTACCTTACAGCCATTTAAATAATAAGGGGGCGCAGTAGTAACAGCGAGCAGGTGAGATGTGTCCTTAACATAAATGTAGGACGATGGTAAGTCACATCAAAGGCCTATGGACGCTGAACATAAATGCGTAATTACAAGAAACACTGCTCATGGTCCGGTCAAGCAAATTAATTAGGCGTGCTGTAAATTAATCACAGTCTGCGGATTCATTTTCTGGTTCAGTGCTTCCAACCGCAGAGCTAATCGGAGGAATGGTTGGCACTTGAACAGTTCCTGCCCTCGGTGTACTTAAAGCAGCTAATAAAAAGCCTTATATGTGTCTTCTGCGTGTTGTTTGAAACGCAGGGTGCACTGCATGCGTAATGTTGGTGCCATTGCAATTTGACAGGCTTCAATATCAAAGCCGCGTTAGTTGCTAACTTTGTCAACTTACCTATCGACGCTGATCACGCACAGGGTCATGATGGAGGCAGTGCAGCACATTACATCCATACCGATGAAGATGTTGCAGAACACCTCTCCAAAAAGCCACTCGCCCCCGGTGAGGTCTGTCACTATTACAAACGGCATCACAACTATGGCCACTGACAGGTCCGCCACTGCTAGAGACACAAGAAGGTAGTTTGAAGGTTGCCTTAGTTTCTTCACCACGCTCACCGCGATCACCACCAGCGTGTTCCCCATGACGGTGACCGCCGTGATGATCGCCAACATCACCCCGATGATGATCTTCTCCGGGCGCCCGAAATCCTGCAGCTGCTCCCCGCACGACTCGTTCCACATGGCTGTGGGACTGGCGGTGACGAGGACGTTGTACAGAAGCTCCAGAGTGCCATTGATAACTTCGGAAATATCCTCTTTCTTGTTAAAAGTGAGCTCAATTCCCGAAGTATTGAACATCACGACAACGTTATCTCGGATGGGTTGCAAGGAACGCCTCGCCAGTGCACTCCAATTACGCGCATATTTGGATATGAGTAACCTGTTCTCGGTGCCTGTCCAGCGGTTTTAGATGGAGGCTGTTGCAGCTTCACCACATCACAGCTGCCAACAACTCACTGGGCTTCCTGGCTGGTTTCTGTTTAAGAATTATCCGTCTGATGTTCATGCTCCATCCGTACAGGGGGAAAAAAACTTCTACTCCAAAACTATACAAATGTAAAAAAACTAAAAGTTACAGAATCTAAACATAGCTGCTCTTGGAGTGCTTGTTTCTCCGCTCACTAACCAGACACATATGGACCGTTTGGGGAGTTGCGCTGCGCAAACCGCACCTATCCATGTGACGCATCACTCAGGGCGCACAGACAGCCTACTATCTGAATATGAAACACGAAGGATACGGCAGCGGTTTCAAAGTGATTCAGGAAATCAAGCAGCTCCAAGCGTGAAAAACCACGAATAGTTTAGTGGGTTTTTTTGTGCATTTTGGGCACAGGGTTCCGTCTCCAAACTGTACTCACCACCCTGACTGTTAATGTAGAATGTGTCGTAATCAGAGAATAAAGATTTCCTTGTGCGCCGTTTTATTCATATAATCTAACGTGTCTATTTTACATTTGGCTGTGAGATAATATGACAGACATCCCACATAATATCACAATTCATATCTGCTCATTGTTATATTGGTCAGTGGTTGGAAGCCCCTGTGACAGACCCTGTGACAGACCCTGTGACAGACCCTGTGGCAGACCCTGTGACAGACCCTGTGACAGACCCTTAAACACAGACGAGCCTTTTTTGAAGAAAAATAAATGGTGCAGAAATCCCATCTTTTCCCACATGCCTCTTGAATTTAAAAAAGAAACAGGAAATGAACCTCATGGCATTTTGTCAGTCAAAAATCACCTGTTTATAAATAGAACATCTCAACTCAACACTCTTCTGGTGTACAATATGCCTTTATTTTGTGCAGATGCCTTTCCTGGTTGCCTTGGTTCCTCAGATGTAAGCACCAAAGACAAATCAAAAGAGAAAGTCCAGCACTGCTGATAGAAGACAGTGAGGACATATGGGAAAGCTTCCCAGGATTTTGGCTGCTTGCATCATTGTCCAGGCAGCAACAGCTGTGGTGTGTTTGTCCCCCCTGGCTCTGGAGGGGCCAGTGCTGCTTCCCACAATGCCCTCATAGCCTGTCATCACTGCTCCTCCCCCACCTCAGATGCAGCCACCACAGTCGTGGCCTTTTAGTTTACTGCTCAGTCTGACAGACAGGTCAGTAATGATTGTCACATCAGATTAACGCCACTGACCCTTGGCAGTTTCTGCTAGACCTTCTGCTGTCGGGGAAATTTGGACAACTTATGCTAAGGATATTACCCATGCGTATAAGTCAGAGGAGACAGGTCATGTTTCCAGGGTGGAAAGCCTCCGAGGCAAGTTCTCAGGGTTTATGCAAAGCAACCTGTCAACACTGTCAATGCCTCGTTCAGCCCGTCTGCAGGTCTTGTAATGAGAAGGGTTAAATAGGTATGGATTACACCTGCTCTGGGAGCAATAAGGAGAGATAGTTAGGTACATGGATTTAAACCAAACTGCTGCAAACAGATAATGAAGCTGTTTCATGTTTGTGGAAGCAACCACATAAACAGGCATTCAGCCACGGGCGTGTTTTATCTCTGTGTGATTTCTTTTTGTCTTTTTTGTGGTTGTTTTTCTTCTTCTGTAGTTCTTTTCCAGCCCTGTGTTTATGTTCTGTCTATTTGTAGACGTTTTGTGCCCCTCTGTGGTGGTTCTGCGTCTGTTGGAGGTCATTTCGCTTTTTTTGTGGTTGTTTTTCATGTCTTTGTGTTTTTTTCTGCGTCTGTGATGTTCTGTCTGCTTTTGGTGATTTTGCGTTTCTGTGCGATCGTTTTCTGTCTCTGTGTTCATTTGGTGTTTTTTATCTCTCTTTGTTTTGTTCCTATTTGTTGTTGTTTTGCGTCTCTTTGTAGTCAATGTACCATCCGACAACAAACAGTCCCTCTACAGAAGCTCTGGCCCGGGGGCCCTCTGACACCTTTGGCCAGGTGGTTACCACACTGAAAGAGCTGAACAAGCAGATCTGTGTAATCCTTTATTACTGTAAAACTGGTGTAGTTTGTCAGAAGTAAAACTGTCACTTGGACCAATTACAGGAAGTTGTTTTGATCCCCTTCACAGCCAAACTCCTCTGTGGCCTGTTTGGATGTCAGGATGCAAAGACTCTGTCCAATAAACAAGCCCCGTGTGAATCCATGTGACTTTTGCTCACAAGCCCTAGAACTCTTCTAATTGGGCAGAAAGAACCTCAATGAAACCAAAACACTGAATAAGCATGTCCTTTCACAAGAATGATGCCATCAAGTTTTACATGTTGACCTGTACTTGCACCAGCATGTCAATCATTGCTTGACGTCTGCATGACAGAGCACACTGCTTAAAGCACTCCCTCGGTTCTTATCCAAACATGCTGCATTAGACATGACATGTAATGCTGTTGACTATGTCGGCTTGGAGCCAATCTGTGCCCCTGACATGAACTGGCATAATGTCTCCAGTCAGTCAGTTAAAGTCAAACCCTTTAGATGTGGATTACAGCTGACGGCAGACACATGGAGGTTGTCCCTCTTCACAGGCCTGACATTGTTTATCTCCTTTTCTTGGCAGAAAATTGTAGATTTGTGAACATGACCTTAATAAAGTGACACAATCCGGCACGGAGCAGGATCTGGGCAGCTCATTTCATCATGACAACAACATGTAGCGGCGGAGCAGCATAGAACAACACGTTTGTTTACGTACCAAATGACCAGTGAGCGACACAGAGAGCGTTTGGGATGTTGTGCTGAATGACAAACAAACACTATTATAAAACCAAGTATCAATATAAGACATATTCATATAAGTCATGTCAAGTAAATGGGTTTGATTCTTGCTACAGAAGCCAAGTGGTCGATCATTTTATCTGAAACGCCTTTTAGTCCAGGGGTCAGGGGGTCGTGCCGATATGGAGGGATCTCATTGTTTTAAAGGTTTATATTAAAAAGCACGATAGCGATGCGGCAATCGTATCTTTCTATGTGCTTAACTTCTCTTTCCATCCACCTGCCGTCGGTAATAGTGAATCTATATATCATTATAAAGCTTAGACTATAATCTGTATGTCACAGTCATCTTCTCATGACACTGAGGACAACAGAGTTTGATCTCTAACGCTGCAATCGGGCAAATTCTGAATGTCTGTGCAAATGTCCTTATAACTAACTTCATATTGATCTGATGTGCCTCTGGATAGTTCCCTCATAAAAAGCAAAGAAAGATCTTTAAAGTGATATAATACATGAATAACAACAATTACAACAGTCGTCTCAATAACATGTCATCTCAATGCATATGTGTATCAACCTTTGTTCACTCAGTCACAGGGGAAATGTGAGGATCAAACAACAGAAAACTCTTCACATCGTGCACGATCACTTTGTTTGCTATAAACGATCCCACTTCACAATCAAGCTAATGTGCGTCAGAGTAGTGAGTGGTGAACATCAGATTAAAAGTGTGATTTTGAGGTAAAACATCATGTGAGAGTGCTCCACTCTTTTCCAGTAGAGAAAAACTAATTCTAAATAAATCCAAGCAGCACAAACGTTAGGTAATACGTATTCATGTGGACGAACAAAAGTTAAAATCACATCTGATTTCAAAAGGCCTTTGTGGCTTTGTATCAAATAATTGTTTTTGGCTTTTCTTCCCTTAACATATTCTCAGCTGTTATTAGCAGCTTCCATTGTGATTAATCTCCCAAAGACTGTTGAAAGAGAATTACAGCACGGGTCGCGCCCTGATGTTCACTTAGCTTGAGTCAAGGTCAGTCACATGTTACTCCTCACAAAAGTAAAACCGCTCATGTTGTCGACTGGAGTCATATGCCAGCTGACGAAACTGGAATTACTGCCTCGTGTTCGTGCAAAATGTCAAGTTGCATCTCCATCCAAAATGTAATCATTTTATCCTATGTGAGTTTGTCATTATGAGCATATGAATTCTTGAGTTATGGCAAAAAAAAAAGGTATTTTGTGAGGTCAAGGTTACCTTTGAGCACCAAAATCCAAAGTCAAAGTGAACACGTGTGCCACCTCTAAAGAAATCCCCTGAAGGCGTTCCTGTGATATCGCGTTCACAAGAATAGGACAGATGTGAGGTCACGGGGACCTTTGCTTCTCAAAATCGAATCGGTCCGTCCTTGAGTCCGAGGGGACATTTCTGCTCCCTCCTTGAAGCTCCCCGATCACGTTCACGATAATGGAACGTATGGATGACCTAAAAACGTCTGTCGCTGTTGTGGTGGCAAAACAAAAGCTTTAATGGTACAACTGAATTCATGCTGTGGTGTTGGCTCTATTTTGAAACGGCATGTCTACAGTATTTACCAGCTCAAAATAATAGACACCAAAGTGTTTCTCTCCATGTTGGCCCTGGAGGCCTCTGTCATCCAACCTCCATCCAAGGACCACAGATGAAAATGTGCTTTCATCTTATATGCGGGGGAATGCAGTTTTTCTCAATTACTAAGAAACTGGAATCCACTCGCTCGTCATCATCACCTTCTACGCTCAGCAGAACTCTTCTCTTCGCATATCTTTCTAAACAAAACAGAGTTTATTCAAAGACTCACAACTGTATTGGATTAGCTGTGTTAAACAAATGAGAGAAAAACCAGTAGTAAAGAGGGCAGCAGTACAATTAAATCAATATAATACAGATATGCTTGTTTGCCTTTCTTTTGGCACATACTATGTAAAGTATCAACAAATGGAACAGGCATGTAGCACAGATGAAGGTTGAACCGGTTCATATTACAGCTGTTTGAAATACAAAGTGAGACCACAAGTTGTGTTGTTTGATGGAAACATTTGCTTTTGCTACGTGTTTCTAATGGTTTGTTAGCGTTAGAGCATTTTGCAAACACAAAGTGTCATTCAGTTCAGCACTGTGTGTGAACTGTTGAACAAAGTGTGTCCAAGTTATTGTTCCAGTTCAATAAACAATATGTGAATACAATTATAAATGTGTGTATATGCTGCTGTAAGCATTCATAGTTGTTTAACTGCTTTAGTGGAGAGATGAACAATTTCAAAGTGGATGAGCTCTTAACATTAATATGATCTTTATTTTGAAGTATAGTTAGTCGGCGGTGGAGCAGACGTGAAGCTCCATCCCCTGCTTCTCTTATTATTAAGGTGGAACCCAGTGCTGTGTGTGTGGTAACTGAATGCAATCACCCACAGTGCACTTGATTATCTATTTAGATCAAACGTTTGTTTACTAATGTGTCCAAACAATTTCAATAAAAAAACCTTTATTTTCTATCACATAATGATAGTAGTCTTAGGTTAGGGGTTCAACAAAGCAACATAAAACATGAAAGACTCGCATAAACATTACATTCAAACGCAAACAAATTCATAAATGATAAAACAAATAGCAACAAACAAAGATATGATAACACTGGGCCTCATGTGAGCGCTCCGCCATGTTCTCATTTAAGGACCCTGAACCTGGTAGATATCACACATGCAGATCTCTGCTATGTGGGCCACGGAGCTGCTGAAACAGTACGAGGGTGAGAAACATCACTGATGCAGAAACACAAACGCAGTGATCGGTTAGCCTTCAGATTCTTCCAGCTGCAGGGAATCTGAAATACAAGGTCACAAACACTTCAGACTCCTCAGCGTTTAATCTCGGTCGGTGAACAATTACCGATTGCTGATTGCACACCAGCAATCTGAAACTTGCTCTAAATAGTAATAAAAAACATACCCTACCCACCCCCATTACCTTGGTTATGTGACCTGTTACACTCCACATCAAATTATACATTACATAAAGAACACTACATTTATATATGTATATCTTCAACACCCTTTTAACCTTTTAATATCTTATTTTTGACATTGTTTTATATCATTTTTAATGGCTGCATGCTCAAATAATTATGAATGTATTACAGAAACATCTGAAATAAACATCTCAATGAAACATGTGTCTGAGACGGTTACTCTGGCATTTTAAATGACTTAATCTCTGAATTGTATTTAGTGTTTGTCTGATGCTTATGTGGTTACTGCTGGACTAATAATAATTAATAATACATTGTATTTGTAAAGCGCCTTCACAAGGACAACAACAACAACAACAACAACAACAACAACAGACATAAGATTTTACGGAAAGGCTTTTGTGAAAAGAAAGGTTTTTAGGCCCTTTTTGAAGGAGTCGATGGCCTGTGGAGCCCTCAGGTACTACTCTTTAAGCTCTTAAAAGTTTGTTTTACGCACAATCCCGTCTGGTAACTTCCCAAAAAAAACCGTCTTTAATACAACAGGACAAAAGGAGTGGTTACTTTCTGGAACAGTGATTAATAAACTCCTGCAGAGACCAGGGGCGAGCAGAAAGTCATCACCTCAACATACCTCCGGGAGCATTTTTGTGATTATTTCAAAAGAGTTTCAGGTTAATTGCCATTATGTCTGACCGGTGACCTGGAAATCAAAGCTCTGAGACTTTTGGACTTTTAAGAACGATAGTGCAGCTCTTTTGCCGTTTTTCAAATAACAAAAAGACACAAATCTACGCGCATGACAGCAGCTGAACTTCGAGTAGATGAAGGAATATTATAAGACTTTATTACTAATCCCTCTTGAATGCCATTCACGTGATACACACTGAAAACACAGGGTTTTGCGAAGATGACAATTACTCAAAATTAGTCACCATCACCAAACTGCACAAAGATAATTATGCCCCAGGTACTTCAGTCGGCTAACCCTAACCCTAACCAGCAGAAAGTTGTGTATCTCCCATGTGTATGAACGTGTGAATATGAAACATGTCATGCAGAATCATAGTTTATAATAAAAGTTTAAAGAATACAAAAAGACAAAATGCAATTTTAATGTTTGAAATTCCATCTAGCAGATACAATTTCATTAAATAGTATTCTGCTTCACCTGAGGTTTAGACTCTGTTATCTGGATTTGCAAATGACTTCATTTTGATTGTATATCTAAAGGACATTATTTAATTATTACATGGGAACTGCACCTCTGAATAATAAGTACAGAACATGCAGGTCATTAAAAGACTGATAACACTTAATATATGTTTTACATATCTGCTACTTTTGTAATGTATTTATGTTTTTGCTTACTGTATTCTATTGTGTTGTGTTGTAGCCTACTGTAGTCAATCAATCAATCAATCAATCAATAAACTGTATTGTCACTTCGAGATATATAATGTACAATTCAAATGAAGGTTCGGACTGAAGCTGGCACAACAGTCGTGGGTCATCAGGGTGAACAGCAGTGGACTCAGAACGCAGCCCTGGGGGGAGCCGGTGCTCAGAGAAATGGTGCTGGAGGTGCTGTTTCCAACACGCACATGCTGGGGTCTCTAGGTGAGGAAATCCAGCAGCCAGTTACACAGGGGGGTGTTGAGGCCGAGGGGTCCCAGTTTGCTTACCAGATGCTGGGGGATGATTGTGTTGAATGCTGAGCTGAAATCAAGGAACAGCACTCGCACATGGGTGTTCTTCTCCTCCAGGTGGGCCAGGCTCAGGTGGAGTGCAGAGGAAATGGCGTCCTCTGTGGAGCGGTTTGGGCGGTAAGCAAACTGGAACGGGTCGAGTGTGGGGGGAAGTATGGAGATGATATGGTCCTTGACCAGCCTCTCAAAGCACTTCATCATGATGGGGGTGAGTGCTACCGGTCGGTAATCATTCAGACAAGTGATTGGGGATTGTTTAGGCTCTGGAACAATGGCTGCTGACTTGAAACATGATAGAACAATAGCCTGGTCCAGCGAGGTGAAGATGTCCGTGAGGACATGGGCCAGCTGGTCGGCACAGTCCTTTGCAGCCGTCCTGGTATACTTTCTTCAGCGTCCTCTGGACCTCAGCTGTGTCGAGGATCAGTGATGTTCATCATGCTGGGGGACAGCTTTCATTGCAGCCTCAAAGCAACCAAAGGGATTATTGAGGTTGTTGAGAAAGATTGTGTTGTCCTCACAGGGTGGTGGAGCAGCCTTGTATCCAGTGATGGTCTGAATTCCCTGCCACATGCGCCTGGTATTCATGGAATCATAAAATAAACTTTGCTTCTCAGGTGGCACGGCCCAGGTTGGCTCTTGCTGGTCTCAGTGCCACCACGTCACCAGATTTGTAAGCGGCGTTCCGTGCCTTCAGCAAGTCCCGCACCTCCTTAGTCATCCAGGGTTTCTCACTGGCACGTGTAGTGATGTACTTGGTGACAGAGACATCTTCTATGCACTTCTGGATGTATGCAGATACAGTCACAGCATACTCATCCACATTAATTTGATGGTTTTCAGTTGCGGCCTCTTTAAACATGTCCCAGTCTGTGCAACAAAGCAGTTGTGACATGGCTCCTTCAGGCCAGATCGTCACCTGCTTCACCGTGGTCTTTTCTCTGATGAGCAGGGGCCTGTATGCAGGAATTAGCATAACAGAGAGATGGTCTGAGGAGCCGAGGTGGGGGCGGGGGGCTGCCTTGAATGCCTTCTTAATGTTCGTGTAGGCCAGATCCAGTGTGTTTAAGCCTCTAATTGCAAAATCCACATGCTGATGGAACTGAGGGAGAACTGTCAATACAGTTGACTACAATAAAAACGCCCTCCGGATGTGCAGATTGCAACTCACTGATGTTATGGTAGAGAACAGTCATGGCCTCTTTAACGTTTCCACTGGGGGGAACATACACTGCAGTGATAATGACTGTGGTAAATTCCCTGGGCAGATAAAACGGTCTGCATTTTATTGTTAAGAATTCAATGTCAGGAGAGCAGTGTGACATGTGTACTCCACTTGTTACTCACGATCAGTAAAAAAACAAACAACAATAAAATAAATTAAAATGTATATTTGTCCACTGGTCTATGTTATAACTGCATTTTCTGTATGATTCCAATAATGTTGATAATTTTTATAGTAAAAATCGCTGAATTTGCGTTTTCTCCGTTAGACACAGGAGAGACGCGAGCTGCGCCTCACCTCGGATTGCGCAATCCCTCGCAAACTAGGTTGAGCGCATGCATTTGGCGCGTGCCTGTTGCTATCGCTCTGTATGTCACCAATATAATGTTTGCATACACTTTTATTATGCGTCCTGACTTTCCATAGTCCAGTTAATGTATGTAATGTATGAGTGTAACATAAGTAGTCTTGCTGATGTGACACAAAAACACAGTGAAAAAACACCAGGTGAGGCAGACAGTACTCTGCCGCACTGAAGAGGGCGCACGTGAGCCCACAGGATCGTGTTTCTACTCTACTTCTACGCAGAGACGTTAAGCGCCAACAAGCTACTGCTAGCTAACGTCAGAGTCACGTGCACTGTAGCGCCAACAAGCTACTGCTAGCTAACGTCAGAGTCACGTGCACTGTAGCGCCAACAAGCTACTGCTAGCTAACGTCAGAGTCACGTGCACTGTAGCGCCAACAAGCTACTGCTAGCTAACGTCAGAGTCACGTGCACTGTAGCGCCAACGAGCTACTGCTAGCTAACGTCAGAGTCACGTGCACTGTAGCGCCAACAAGCTACTGCTAGCTAACGTCAGTGTCACGTGCACCGTAGCGCCAACAAGCTATTGCTAGCTAACATCAGAGTCACGTGCACTGTAGCAGCGTTTAGTTTAGTTTAGTTTCTTTAACTTCTTAACTGACGGCTAAAAATTGAAGATTTTACAAGTAAAGGTAAGACCACAATTGTATTGAAAATATGACCTGACTAAGAGAAAACAATCCCATATTAAAAACTAAATTTGACCTTTAATAAAATATTAAAAACGCTATGGAGGGTGCATGTACCGCTCTGAGCCGCTATAAATGTTACCTTCTTTATGAGATATGAAAAATAACCAGTAGTCAATGTTCATGCTGCCAAGAAAATGTTGAATAAGCTACTCAGTTGGGTTCATATATTTGTAAATCGTGCCTCCCCAGCCATGAACCTCACCGCACGTCACTGACACACGCCGCCCCCGCGGGATCTTCCGCTGAGATCGCGCCTCCTATCCGACCGGAGAGTTGTTAGCCTTCCACGCTAACGGCGGCGCCGGGGACGGATGAATGTAGTGCTCGTTGAAGCTTTGCATTGATCATTAGGCCTGGAAATTAACATTGGCTCATTAGCTAACTCTTGCAAAAATAACATTGAAATGGAAACTGAAATGTTGATTAACAATTGCACATTTGCAACACTACTATTCAACTAGAGAATGAATAACATTGAGGTAGAAACTGAAATGTTGATTTTCATGAAGTGACACTGTTTTACTGCACATTTGCAGTACCACTATATAACTAGTGAATTGTAATGCTCAGAGGTTGCGTACACCTGAGGTGTCAAATTCCCCAGTATGATTTCATGAATCAATAAAGACAGATTGACAGTTCAGTAAACCAATGCCTTGCGGCAGAATCTACTGATTACCCAATCAGCGTAAATTATGGGCGGGACGAACCCATCTGTCAACCCGTTGAATCTAACGGGTGATTTAATTAAGTAGGGACTTGAGACCTTGTGTCAGGTGAGAGGTATTAACATCTATCATGAGTTATCATACTGCATCATTAATAACTAAACAGTGTATTCTTGATTGCTGGAAGTATTTCTATTGTATTTAATTCCTAGTGGTTGTCACGTCTTCCTTTCATTTTCTTCAACACGTGTTAGCTAACGTTAACTTTAGTTAACTGCTAGCAACGCAATTTTTTTGCGTTTAACGTTACTTAACTAACGTTAGTTAATGAATTTCTTAAATAAAAGTACTTTTGTGACGTCAATGGAAAACTGGTGAAGTAAGCCTCGCTAGCTAATTAAGTTAATGTTAGCTTTAGCGGTAGCGTTAGCTTTTTAAATTCAGATAAGGTAGCCAACTAGCTTATTTGACATGGGGTCTAATCAACGTGTTTCCCCCCTCCCCAACATGTTTCTTAAATAAAAATACAACATGGTGTTAGTAGCCTACTACTGTCAAAGTTTTAAATCTGTAAATGAGAGGCTATAAGTACAGAACATGCAGGTCACTGACATTAAAAGACTGATAACACTTAATATATGTTTTACATATCTGCTACTCTTGTAATGTATTTATGTTTTTGCTTACTGTATTCTATTGTGTTGTACTGTATTTACCTTTTTTAATTCATAAAACCCGATAACTGACATCAGTTTACCGTTATTTCTTAATGAATTAAATTACAGGTATAGCTGTCTTTAATATTGTATTGAATTACAAGACAGCACTATTCACAATGGATAAAACTCAACACCTCAAACTCAAATTTCAATCTTAAAAATGTTCTTCGTTGGGTAAATCTCATCTTAAAACTGCAACTAATGGACAAAAAATAATCAGCAACTATTTTTAATAATCAATTAATCTTCATTTGTTTTCTAGCCTCTAAATATGGAGATTTCCTGCTTTTCTCTGTAACTAAATATCTTTAGTTTGCC
This sequence comes from Cottoperca gobio, assembly GCF_900634415.1. Taxonomy (NCBI): domain Eukaryota; kingdom Metazoa; phylum Chordata; class Actinopteri; order Perciformes; family Bovichtidae; genus Cottoperca; species Cottoperca gobio. The sequence goes on from NC_041363.1 coordinate 3,738,710, forward strand.
ATTAATGAGACACACTTTTATCCTATGGTTGTTTCCCTGCAGTTAACCTATTTGTTGTGTCAACTGGTTATATTAAAAGTTGAGCAAATGGACCCAAAGAAGCCTCCTGGTCTCAGCAGAATGGCGGGCATTCCATGGCTGGGGCGCAGAGGAGGATTACAGGCTCAGGAACCGGCTGTAGGACGAAGTAGAGGGCTGCTTCTCTCTACAGAAGGGCTTGGTGTATTAGGACGAGCCAGAGGTTTCCCCACTTATGGCAATACACAACAAGGACAAGGAGTATCTCTACCCATTACTGAACCTGTGATTGGCCGAGCTAGAGGGCTGCTATACCCAGCAGCAGAATCAAAGGTAGGGGTGGCAAGAGGCGCAATCCTGAGGACTCTGGAGTCGCAGCACGGACAGACGCCTCCACGCGAAGCCACGACGCGAGACCCAACTTTGAAAACAAAAGAGGTTGGAACAAAACATTGTGTCTATATATATATATATATATATAGTATGTGTGTGTGTGTGTGTGTGTGTGTGTGTGTACAATTTGCATGTGTTAATTTTCTAAATGTATTTGCCCTACATTAAGAGCTGCTAAGGTTTTTGTCTGCTTACAGGTTGGCGTGCCTACCCTTGGTCAAAGATCAACACTGGTCTCAATGTTTAGAGGAATGGGCATTGAGCCGTCAATGACCTCCTGGGGGAGAGGAGCACCACCAGTGGGTCTGTATTAAAAACGTTTAGATTGCTTTAGATCAGGGGTGTCCAAACTTTTTTCACTGAGGGCCACATACAGAAAATTGGGATGGATATATCTCAAGCTTGTTAAACAAATAAGTTATTGGGCTTGTTAACACATCAACTAACGTTAGTTAGAAAACGTTATCAACTTTCATTGACTGAATTTTTTGGAAAATGTAGCTTATTAACATGAATACTGTGCAGTGTTTCCCCTACCATTGTCTTGCCTGAAATTCAAGGGTTTTTTTTTTTCTTCGAAATAATAACTTAATTCACAACTCACTTTTCACAGGTGCTCTTTTATTAAATAAACTAAACGCTTCGCCGCATTGTGAGCGCCCCTCCAAAGCAATAAACCTAGGGGAAACACTGCTGTGTGTTATATGTTTTAACTGGCCTATAATGGGAACAGCGTTGCACTCAGTGGGAGCAGTGATGCTGTGGACTGAAGGATGCTGCAGCTCAGGAGTAAATTTGGTGGTTGAGATACGAAGGACATCACAGAGATGCTGTCGCTCATTTTGGTTCTCAATCTGCTTTTGATAACAGAGAAAATGTTTGCTCAGATGTTGAGCCGAACAGACTCATTATTCTTTGTGCGTGGCGTCTCATCAGAGGAAACCTTTCCAAGCTCTGGTAGAAGTCGGGGAGGGAGGGAAGCTGATGTTGATTCTTCAGGGAATTATCGTATATAATTATTATATATAAGTTCTAGTTGCAGACTCTCTTAAACTTCTTCTGCATTCCTCAGGAAGGGAGTCGAACAGCTCGATTTATTTGTCAATGATTTTTGAATTGAAATTCTCTGTGGTAACGTGCTCGTGCTCCAATTATGTTGTGGCCTTTAGACTCCTAAGAACAAGCAGCTCTGCAACATACAGAAACAATAGAATATGAATTCAACCATTAGCTACAAATAAGCCAAACCAGTGCATTTATTATATTCATCGAAACAGGTGAGTGTTCAGTCTGCAGAAGGTGTGACGACTGTCTTCAGACCTGACATCAATGGGGAGGTCGTTCCACCATGTTGGAGCAGGATAGCAAACAGGCGGGTTTTGTTTGAGGGGAATCTGGGTCTAACTCGCAGTGATGGAGCAGTGAGCCGATTGGCCGACGCAGAGCGAAGTGAACGCGCTGGGGTGTATGGTTTGACCGTGGCCTGGATGTAGGAAGGGGCTGATCCATTCACAGCACGGTGGACCAGCACCAGAGTCTTGAAGCAGATTCGGGCCGCCACTGGTAGCCAGTGAAGGGAGCGGAGAAGCAGTGGGAAAACTTAGGGAGGTTGAAGACCAGTCGGGCTGCTGCATTCTGGATGAGCTGTAGAGGTCGGATGGCATATTTAGGCAGTCCAGCAAGGCAGGAGTTGCAGTAGTCAAGGTGTGAGATGACAAAAGCCTGGACAAAAGAACCTGCGTCACCTTCTGAGTCCGTAGGGGACGTATCCTCTTGGTGTTGTACAGAGTGTCTGGAGAAGCGGGCTGTTGCAGCGATGCTGGCACTGAAGGACAGTTGGTCGTCCAGTGTCACACACAGATTCCTTGCAGTCCGAGTCGGGGAAACCACTCGGGTGCCAAAGTTGATAGTAAAGTCTGGGATGGGAGAGCCCTTCCCCGCAAGGAAAAGCAGTTTCATCTCCATAGCTGTGGTAGGAGAAGCCATGAGAGTGAATGACAGAGCCAATTGAGTTGGTGTAAAGAGAAAAGAGGAGGGGACCCAGGACGGAGCCCTGAGGAACCCCGGTGGTGAGTTGACAAGGGTCCGACAGAGCCCCTCTCCAAGTTACCCAGTAGGTGCGGTCCTTCGGGTAGGATTCGAGCAGGGAGAGAGCAGAGCCTGAGACTCCCATAATATGTCAAATTATGTATATTTTTACTCTAGTAAAAAGGGAATTCTCTTTATTTATGAAAACAATGAAGAATATGAAGTAAAATGTTATATATTGTTTAGGGGTGTCCCCATCAAGTTCCTTTTGTCCTGTCAATTAATTTGAGTATCTGTCTTATCGAAACCTGATAGTTCCTCATTCCTAGTAGATATTGCTGCACACTTTTAGTATTTTTAAGTTATTCAAATCAATCCAATGTATGCACTTGACAATTGGAAAGCTCTGCATTGCATTGCATTAAGAAAAAAATGACCTGTATCTAAGCTGTTCCTTAATGGTTGTTTATTTTCTGGTTTTACAAAATAACAAACCCTCTCTAATGTTTTTGGCCTTGACGCTGCCTCCAGAGAATTTCTCTCTGCTTTTAAAAGTGTCCTTAAGTGTTTGTTGCTTCTGTGCAGCCTTTGCCAATGGTACATGATGAACTGTATTATATAGAGTGTGTAGTTTCATCGTCTGTTCATATTCTGCGCGGATTACATTTAAAAAATACTCTTAATTGGCTTTTTGCTTATGGGGCCCAACCCGCAGGGAAACACGGCACCATACATGGCAGCCAAACGCAAAAGACACTTACACCAAGATGAAATGAAACGAGTGAACATAATTTAGATTTAAAAATATTAATACAGTGTCATACTGCGTTTTGCTGTCTTCTTTATGGTGTGTGGTGTTTTAGCCTCTGCTCTTACACATGGAGCTCTGCAGAGAGTTGGAGAACTGGCAACTCACCGCGTTGCTGTGCATGAAAGCTTTGCCAGTAAAAACACATCTGTGACAGCTGACGTAAAACAAAAGATTGGATTGGGCTCAATGGCTGATGGCGTTCAAAAAATGCCTTGATCGCATCAATACTTTTAATTTTATTTATTTTTAGATCTGATGGGGACATCCCTAATGTGTGTGCTGATAAAACAGTTCCTTCATTACAAAAAGAGCCCCACTTGCTGACCCACATGTGGACACATTTTTCCTTCTATTTCTTTCTGTTTGGGGAGTTGCTTAAAAGATTTAAACATCAATATCGTTAAATTCAGTTTCTTTCCCAAATAAAGACACCAATTTACCAAAGGCAGGCAGTGAGTGACCCCCCTGTTCAGTCAAGGGCGGGAGGAAGCTAGCAAACCTCGAATTTGTTGACACATTGATCCATTCAGATCATCTGCTAATGCAGGTTTAACCCATGTCACGGTGTACTGAGTTGTTACATTTTGTTGTAGGAAGAGGAGCAGCTGGAGATATGGGTTATGAGAAGCTGCAAGGCCCCCCAGTAGGTGTCATCAGCAGCCCAAAACGTGTCTGTCAACTTGAAGAGGTGATGAGCAGGTAGGCAGAAGAGAAGTTGCAGTGTATTTACTAAAATAATAGAAGCACCTGTCAGTTTTAATGCGATACAACAAGACGACACTTAAACAACTTTTAAAATGCTTGTTTTCTGAATGGAGTTCATATTATTCAGGGATAAGCTAACATTGTAGCTGTCTTCCAAGTTATAGGGGATGGCGATCCATCGATCTGGATAGATACAAATGATGCAAAGTGCCGTGGGCGAGCATTGGTAGCGGAGTGTGCGGTCGACAGCGTGTATGGCGGCGAGTAGTAGCTGTGAACGTAGCCATGCAGACTCAAGCCAAGCTATTCTCATTTTAGTGACAAGCTTTAACCAGCAACCAGACGTCCAACAACAGAACAGTCTTTTTATTTGTTTACTTTGTTTTCAATTTAAATATCTGAAGATCCTAGTAATAAAATTGTCATCGTATTTTAGTTGCATTTTGTGAGTTGACACAAATGTAACTGATTGTGGTTAATGGGCGTATGATATCGTTACATATAAGTCAATCTAAATCGTGTCGTGGCAGACTTTCTGATATCGGCAAATATCGTATCATAGTCGAAATCGATATGTGATGAAACTTGTGATTTACAGTCTTAAGTTGGCTTTAAATACAGTAGTGACATTATTGTTTATACACATCAATATCTACATACTGTGTAATCTTTAAAGTATATAAACTCACAGGCATTTAAGATGTTTATTATTGATGCCAGGTGCCCACAGACTTCTACAATAACCTTTTCCTTCGGTGATGTCAAGAGAATGTCAAAGCTGATGGGCTTTCCCAACACAGTGTTGCAGACATGAACTTACGTCTATTTGTGTTTGCATTGATTCTGTATGTAATCACGTCACACGAAAATGTGCTTCACATTTGGTACACACAATTCAGTAGTTTGTACAAATATTTAGCAAAAGATTTTCTCCTTTTCATATTTTTGAACTATCATTGATACAGAATTATTGCAACCATTGTCAGTATTAGAAAACTGATAAGCAACCCTGGCTACTGTGAACCTGTTCCAGTTTCCATGGCCGAGGTTCGTCCCCTCAGACGACGTTGGGGCTTGGAAGAGCAGCGATGCCTCACCTTGGAGGAGGAAGAGAATGCGCTCTTCCTCCTTTTTCCCCAGGTCGGGTCAAGCCTGTTTCTCCAGCATCTGATAAACAAACAGCCCTACACCCTCAGACTTCTTACTCGGGTAAGGAAACTTTGAACAATTATTTTGACAATTCATGAACCAATGCAAAATACATTTCCTGAGTAGAACTTCTGAAAAAGTACAAGATTTTAAAATGCAAATAATTTGAAGGAACCGTGCCCCCGATGCCCACCAATAAAGAAGTGGTGGCAACAGCAAAGGTGGAGTTTTCTGCTGTTGCACCAGCAAAGAAAGAGCTGAAAATGGAAGCAGTTTGGTAAGTATACTTTTCTATTTTGGCCTTGACAAGCCAAGCTGACCTCCAGCTGCCATTATGTGTCTAACAAAGTATCGCTCGTCACTCGCTGTGAGTCTAGAATAGCAGAAGCTTAACTTGTGTAGTGTGGGTAATCATTACTCATCCACTTATTCTTTCATACCAAGGACTGAGTATGCAACCTTTCATTTATTATAAAGATTCCCAGAGAGTACAGTATGCGTGTTGGCTGTCAGCAGGCCTTTGACTGTGTTCTTTGTGGTCTGTTCAAGTACAACATTTTACAGATGCGATGGGGCATAATATCTATAATCAGCCGGCCTTTATCAATGCTAGTGTTTTGAGTTTGGCTTGTTGTGTCAGGGCCGCTATTGTTTACAGATACAGAATATGAAACGCAGTACCACAAAGTAACTCACTGTTTGTGTCTTATTAAATTATGTTTTTGTATGCATATGACCATTTGGTCAGTGAGGCACCGAATAAGGCTGGAATAAAAGGAGCTCCTATAACTATTGGCTCAAACCACATCCTGATTCGTTGCAAGAATGAAGCGGTGTATCAGTACCATGTGACATTCACGTAAGTACTGTTTATCATTCATTTGTGTTTCTTTATTTTAGCAACTATTCAACAAAAAATGACCGATGGAAGTTTCAGCCATCTTTTGACAGTGAAACAAGAATTTATTTATTTTTGAACCACAAATTGACATGTCAACAACCAAAGCTAAAATTTCACAATATCAATATTGTCAGTTGATACAGTTATCTGGGAAAGTGCTGTATGTATTCTGAGTGTTTTCAATGTTATCTTTCAGTCCAAATGTGGAATCAATGGCAATGCGCTTTGGCATGATGAAAGATCACCGCTCGGCCACGGGAGAAGTAGTAGCTTTTGATGGCTCCATACTCTTCCTGCCTGTTAGGATGAAGGACGTAGGTATCACAGTTACTGTATTAGATGTGTGGCTAATTGACTAGCGTGTAAGGCTGCTTGATTACAGGCAAAATGATTATCACGATGATTCATTGATCGTTAGGGACAAAATATGTTTATTGCATTTTCACATTTAAATGAACAGCACTGCTTTCACTTTCACTTTGTGCTGCATTCCTGCTAATGTACAAATCTTTGCATCAAATTCGGACTTAAAATAAGATTATTCTTCACTCATTCACTCCGTTTAATGTAATTTAATTGTGGGAAGCCAAAATCATGATTAATATTTCATTATTGTGCAGCGCTACTAAGGCCCTGACCAGGTTGTTATTTGTAGTCACAGAGTTCCTACAAAGCTATAAAGGTACAGTGCATAATCTGTAACATTGCTGAACGTAACACTGGATTCCTTTTGTTGCTTGTTTTTTGCATAATATTTTGATGACGTGCAGGTGGTTCTTCTCATGAGTTTGAGACGAACCGATAATGAAGAAATACAAATACAAATCCAGATGACGAAGATTTTGCCACCCAACTCGGATCTATGCATCCCTTTCTACAATGTGGTGCTCAAGAGGTATTTTAAAAACAGGCCCCTACACGATTTGGTCAGAGATTCTGTATCCATATGCAGAAGGGTTGTCACGAGAACTAATACTTCGGTAGCAAGTCGATGAGAAAATTCATAAAACGTGACTACTCGTTTTTCTACAGTACCGTAGTCATTAGGGGGCTTGAGACCGACATCGTCCCGCCAACGTGTTAAAATAGGATTCTGCTTATCGGTTCCTAAAGCACGCAAGTCTGGCAATACACCTTAGACCACAGGGTTTCTCCTCTGCTGTCTCCCTAACAACGGTTTGCTGTTGGCGGATCTGTCTCTCTCTCTCTCGCTCTCTCTCTCTGTCTGTCTGTCTCTCTCTCTATCTCTCTGTCTCTCTCTCTCTCTCTCTGTCTGTCTCTCTCTCTCTCTCTCTGTCTGTCTGTCTCTCTCTCTATCTCTCTGCTCTGTCTCTCTCTCTCTCTCTCTGTCTGTCTCTCTCCTCTCTCGGTCCTCTCTCTCTATCTCTATCTCTCTTCTCTCTCTCTGTCTGCTCTTCTCTCTGTCTCTCTGTCGTCTCTTCTCGGGCTTCTCTCTCTCTCTCTGTCTCTCTCTCTATCTCTATCTCTTTCTCTCTCGTCGGTCTCTCATCTCGGGTCTCTCTATCTCTCTGTCTCTGTCTCTCTCTCTCTATCTGCTCTCTCTCCTCTGTCTATCTCCTCTAGGTCTCTCTCTGTCTCTGTCTCTCTCTATCTCTCGTCTCTCGTATCTGTATGTATATATAATGTGTGTATGTGTATATATGTGTGTGTGTGTAATATTCTAATATATATTATAAAAAAATATAATCATAATATGACATACATATATATACATATAGATGATAAAAGAGATATATGAGTAGAGATATAGAGAAGAAGAGAATATATAGCAGAGAGATAGATAGATATAGAGATAGAGAGATATATATAGAATATATATATATAATATATATATATATAATATATAAGATATATATTATATATATATATATATATATATTCTATATATATATATAATATATATATATATATATACATATACTACTCAATTTATGGTATGGTGACATCTCTAATATGCAGATCGGTGGTGCTCTATAAATATAACTCCAAACAATTCACACTGATGATATGAAAGATAATTGCTGTCTTATACAAACGAGACCTGGCCCAAGAGAGTAGCACAAAAGGTTCCACAAGAAAAAATTCATTTAGATGTCGAAATATCCGTCCGACGGTCCAATTCACTTAGTTTCCTGTTTGCTAGTTCAAGTGAGGGGATCAGAGCACGTTAATGCGTTATGTCCCACTATAGTCTGTGCCCTTTGAACAACAATAATCTTCTTAACCTGTAAAATTAAGAATTTAAAAAGCCCTCCGTCCTCAATAACAATGTGATTTTAATACACTTTGAGATATTTCATTCCTATATTTAGTTTTTCTAACTTTTGATGTGTCAGTTTGTAGATCATTTGTATTTTGATAAGTTAATATTAAGTCATATTATTATGAAGTCACTCAGTAGCTTTAAGAGATGTTCTTTCTGATCGGTTTCACACAAAGCCAGACTGCTTTAGAAAATGGAAACATTTTCCTTGTATTCATAAAAACCCTTTAATGAAATAAATTGAGCAACCAGTATTCAGTTGACCGTTGCAATGACAGGACATGACTCAGCGTTGTTTTTGTTCTTCAAGGGTTATGAAAATCATCGGGCTGAAGCTGGTGGGTCGAAATCATTACGATCCAGAAAGCGCAGTGATTCTTGGAAAACATCGGTTAGTACTGAGATGTATTTGGACATCGGGGGGCCAGCTATTATCATGGCAGCTCAAGTCCTTTCATTATCCTGTCTGTCTGTGTTTATAGGCTGCAAGTGTGGCCAGGTTATTCAACCAGCATCAAGCGCACAGATGGAGGCCTGTACCTGAACGTGGACGTGTCTCACAAAGTCCTGCGGAACGACTCGGTGCTGAATATCATGTGAGTTCAAACAACAATTTAACAGTAGCATACAAACAGTGGCAAGTTCTCTGATGCATCCATGTTCATAAGGCCTTACTCGTATTTATTTCCATAAAGCATTACATACTCTGTTGTCAATGCTACACCTTTCTTTGTCTTTAATGCATCAGAGTTCATCTTTTATTCTATTTCTTTTGTATGTCCTTTGCAGACATGCTTATACAAACATTGAATATGCCATGACCAAGCCACACAGCTATATAAATGTCATATTGTGTGGAATAGACATACATATTTAAATACCAGGTTGTAAGATAAGACGTTCTTAGTGCATCGGTCCTCTGAGACTATAAAATCCTTCAACCACTATAACCCTTCCCTCTGGGAATGTGGTTGGATTTAGAGGTGAGTTAGAGGGCAGTGATTATTGCAGCTATGGATTATTTATAAACAGAAATAATCTTGTCCTAGCTTTGCCCTTTTCTGAAAGAACCAGAACAAGGCATTTCGCCTTTCTGGTTAAAGTGAAAATAGAAAACCTTTGACCCCTTCTGTCTGCCAGGCACATTCTGTACCAACAGAGCAAAGAGAACTTCAGAGAGGAATGCACCAAAGAGCTCATCGGCAGCATCGTCATCACCCGATACAACAACCGGACCTACCGCATTGATGACATTAAGTGGGACAAGTCGCCCAAAGACACCTTCACTTTGATGGATGGCACAGAAACCACCTTTGTGGAATACTACAGGTGAGGCTGATCTGACGATGCATTCTTCAAAAGTGAGCAGGAAAGTACAGCAGATGTATTGAAGTGGTGCAATTGTATGTAATAAAGAGCAGCAATGAAAGTTTTATAATATGAAACTATAATTAAAGCATGTATATATTGCTATTGCATGTGCTTACACATTTTAACAGCAAGAACTACGGGATTACAATGAAAGAGATGGACCAACCTCTGCTCATGCATCGGCCGAAGGAGAGGGCCAAGCCAGGAGGAAAGGTAAAAGCTCTTCAGTTATTTTAACATCATAAAAAATGCCAGTGTCATTTTGTTAAATCAAATAAAGACCACTCTGCTGACATGACCTGAATCCTTGCATCAGAATGCCACCTTGTGGCTACAAGAAGTCGTAACAATGAGCATATTTTTTAAAGACATGTCAGAACTTAAAACACACAAAATAAAAACAACTGAATTGAGTTTGTCAAATCAAGCGGTTCCATATTTGACCATGTGAGAGGCAACCTACTCGAAGGCATCAGTAACACTTGTTCCAAATGTACAAATGATCTAGTTAATTATTCCATTAGAAGCATGATGATACAAACAGACCATGATAACATGTAACAACTGTGTAGATCATTTTACAACAATGATTTATTGCAGCAAATCATCACTGGAGAGATCCTTCTGGTACCAGAACTTTCCTTCATGACGGGAATACCAGACAAAATGAGGAAGGACTTCAGAGCTATGAGGGTGAATGTGATGCATCCACACAATGTTGTTCCTCTCAGAGGCTGGTATACCTTCAAGCTTCAGGAGCAACACCTCCATTAAGCAGCTGTAAAGACAAGACTGTGTTCTTACGATATGTAATGCTTTGACAATATTTATTGCATTTTTGTTACAAGTATAAAACAATGTATTGTGTTAAAAGTGGGCAAGATAGGACTGTAACGACAGCTTAGCGTTACTGTACAAGGTTCCCACCAGTTTGAACATTCACTATTATAATGTTGTTGCTGTGTACCAGAGAGAGACTTTGTGCGACAGTGATGGACTGCAAACACATTTATCAAATCTGATATGAAAGAAGTCACAATAAGCTCTCTGTGGCTGATGATGCTGACAGGTGGCCTGTTTGCTTTATTTTGTCTGAGTGATTATTTTCTGTGCCCTCAGTTCAGACCTGAGTGGGTTTGTTTGGTCAAAAACGTTGTTTTTTGTCTCATGGTGGCGTTTCACATCACCACTTCTTTAATGAGCACCACGGTCTCTGAGCATATGAGACGCTGGTGTTGTTTGGTTTTGACTTTTCTCTTCTTGGAGAGGCCATGAGTAGTTATTGTTCTCTCCCTGTCTGCCGCTCACTCGTCTCTTCGTCTGTGTTTCTCCCCCTTTCTCCGTCTTCTCTCTCTGTATCGCTAACTCGTCTTTCCGCCTGTCACTCGCCTCTCGGTCTGTATTCAGAGTCGCAATGTTTGCTGGTTGGAATGCACAGATTTGATTGGCTGAGTAGCATCACGTGGGATGGATAACTCGCATGTAATTGGTCTGTGAGTTTCCTGAACCGCTAAACCAGTGCCTTAAAAACGAGAAAAGCTGCGCCGGTTCAAACAGGAAGCGCCCTGTCAAAATTAAAAATCCCTCAATAATTTATTGATTATAGGTCCGGGTCCGGATAGGTCGGCGTCTGGGTCCGGACCCGGACCGCGGTCCGCTGGTTTAGACAGTGTAAAACAATAATGCCATCTCCGGAGATACAGCTCTGAAAATATTTGTAAAATAATTGGTTATAAAATAACTTGTTGAACCAGACTCGGTGAGAATGTCTTTTTCATGTGTTGCAGGACCTGACCATGCACATCAATGTGAGCAGTGAGCAGCACACCCACTCAATAAATCAGCTTCTGAAGAACATCAGCACTAACCCTGAGAGTCAGAAGGAGATCAGCCGATGGGGACTGGATATTGACTCAGAAATCATGGTGGTGAGTTAATTTCTACTTCCAATACTTTATTCTTAGAACATGTGTGACTTTTGAAAACCTCAAATTGCAAACAACGCAGCTCAGGATGCAAATGACTGGTGACAGTGTAATTCCATAAATGCATTCTTTGTTCAGTAGACTTTATAACACCGCAAATAATAAAGACTTTGGAAATCATGTTTCTTTAAAAGCATCGGTTAACAATCCTGGTCAGGGACCCAGAGCCCACTGTAGTCATTGACCTGGGGACTAATGGAGTAGGTCTGATCCTGAGTATTTGTAAGACGGACGGGTTTATTTTTAGTATGACTGGAATATCAAAATGCAGCTCGACTGTCCGATAGGTGCAACGATGGTGAAGCAGGTAGGTGTCGATATGAGTTGTCTTTGTTTTGCGCTTCCTTTTTGCACTTGTTCCTTGGCCATTATTTTCTTCTTTTTAATTTGACAGTAAATTGTGTATTGGTTTTCTCTCCTGCAGACTAAAGGAAGAACTCTTCCGCCTGAAACCATCTGTCTGCAGTCTTCATCTTTTACTTGCGGTGCTGATGTATCCTGGTCCAGAGAGCTTGTTAGGGATGCTTCAATCAGCTGTGTGAGTGTTGGAGACAAACCTCTGCTGCAGGATCCTCATGTTTGATGAATGTAACTTAGCTGTGATGCACCATCTAAAAGCAAGTAGGGGATGTCACGATACTAGAAATGTAGTAATCGATACCAACACCAGATCATTTCAATGATTTCTGATAACACATTTTGATACTTGAAAAACAAAAACAATAAATCCAAAGTACTTCAACATACAGTCCTTGTTACATTTGCTTACTGTTTAAAAGTTCAGTGTTTCCCCCCCCATTTATTATATTCATATTATATTCATAATCACTTTTCACATTGAACAGGTCTCTTTTATTAAATAAACTAAACGCTTATGTTATTTATCTCATTTATGTGCACGTTTCAAGTGTGTACTGCATTCACATTCTCTCCTCTGCTCTGTTTCGCGAAGGGCGGGGCTCCACTCCCGACACACACACACACACACACACACACACACGTGAACAAGTACGGTCACATTTTCAGAATTTTGGCTGGTACCGAGGTATCGGTTCTCGTGACATCCCTTAAAGCAATGCAGCAACATTGTTCGGTCTGTGGCTGTACTAGTGATGTACTAGTGATCTGTGTCGACTTCACAATTCACAATCATATATGTTGCTCTGCCTCAGACCCAGGAATGCCTATAACTTTGTTTGTTCACCAACTGACCCATCTCACTGTTAGATCCCATTGAACATCTGGGCCATCTTCTACCCTCGGCGCTGTGCAGAGCAGGCTGAAGAGCTGGTTTCCACATTTGACAAGGTGGCTGGGCCTGTTGGGATGCGGCTGGACCGGCCTATTCGCGTGGAGCTGAGGGATGATCGCACTGAGACTTACGTCAAAAGCATCCACTCGCAGCTCACCAGTGAGGTAGGACATGAAATTAAGATTTAGATTAGTAGTTTAATGAGTATGAATGTAACAATATTGACGTCTTACGTCACTCATTATTATCTGCGAGGCACAAAGACATGCTTTAAGAAGTGATAATGGAGTTTAAGCTGCTAGATATTTCACGGTACAAAAGCACAGCACATATGTATATATATAAGTATTAGTGCTATTTGATGTGTTGTCCTGAAATATGATTGGCATTGCACTGAAGAAAAGCTACTTATCCAGACAGCTCCCTCGAAAACAATGTAAAATACTATATTCACAGTATCCCTTTTCCATGATCCATCTTTCTTTGTCATTGCTATTAAATGCTGTGATGTTCAGTGAAGAAAGAAATTGAAACATCTGCAATCGATGCAATGAAGTCCTTCCTGTGTAGCTCAATTGTCTTATCTTTTTACAGTCTAAAATGCAGCTTGTGGTGGTCATCGTGGTCGGCAACAGAGACGATCTCTACAGTGCCATCAAGAAGCTCTGCTGTGTCAGAAATCCCATCCCATCCCAGGTGTGTAATGCTTCACAGTGTGGTTGTGCATAACTAGTGTAGAGTTTGAGGGAAATAAATCATTTCTTCCTCTGAATATTTTCTCGTCAAAGTGTTTTGTCTTTCTTTTTGTCACAGGTCATCAATGTCCGCACGATTTCCCAGCAGCTGAAGTTGAAGAGTGTTGCCCAAAAGATAATCTTGCAGATGAACTGCAAGTTAGGAGGAGAGCTGTGGACCGTCAATGTCCCTCTGGTGAGTATCGTGTCTTAAAGAGCAGGAAGAGGACGCCTTCTCTACTTGGGCTGAATGGTTTGTAGAAAGCATCTTCAAACCTCTTGAGTTCTCTGACTAATAATGTGGTAGGTACTCGTAATTATAAGCATAATACTGCTTGTGAAAACGATGCATCATATTTGAAAGAAACCTCCTATAATTGTTCAATTGGTAGTTTAATGGATTAGAGTATTTTGAGTCGGCTACTCTTGGCTATGTTGTGGAAGCGTTGTGAACACAACATAGCACATTGCACATCACATGGTAGCACCTGCAGGTTTGATAACGTTACACAACATTGCTTTCTTCCCAACTGGTTTTTATAAAGTTGAATAATGTTAGATTGGTTAGATCAGGGGCGTCAAACATGCGGCACGGGGGCCAAAACCGGCCCACCAGAGGGTCTAATTAGTGTATGGTGCTATTCCTGTCGGTCATACCCGCTACAACCTTACAGAGTGAGAACCCTGAGTGACATTTGAACAGCGTTCTACAGATGCAATGTATCATCTCAAAATTAGAGGTTATCACAACAGTCGATGGGAAAATAATGAACCTCTCTCACTTGAATAGAAACACTTGATGGTGGTGGGAGTTGATGTCCATCATGACACCAGCAAGTTGCGTCAATCAGTCATGGGCTTTGTCGCAAGTGTGAACAGGTAACAAAGAATAATTCTCTGTTTTGGTCCTTGTTTGGATTTAATTATTTATAATGAATTCATGTGTCGCACGAAACACAATGTTAGAACTCATTTCAGTTACTGTATGCTTATATATGCATTATATGTTTATATATACATTATATATAGATTAGTGCTGAAGATGTTTTTAAAGAATAATCACGTATTTCACTTCTCTCTCGCAACATTCCCTTGTAGTCGTTTTATATTAATAGATTTTCTTTTTTCTTGTCCAGCTCACTGACCCGCTGGTACTCCAGAGTAACTTTCCAGACACCTACAGAGGAACTCATCAATGGCTTCCGAGTGTGCTTAATGGCTGCACTGCAGAAGTACTACGAGGTAAGTACGGTAAACATGCATTACATAAATGTCTTGTTATTCAATCCCCCTTCTCTAAACCACACTAACCCTTTTTGGCCAGAATCCGGGACGTTTGCTCCCTCGTCTACTCTGGTGTCTTATTGAAATATCCACTAGGAGGCGGGAGTGGCGTGGAGAAACAAAGTAGAGCAAGTGGCTTTTAAAAGAAAAGTGTTATGCCACATATAAAGCAATGGGAATTAAACTCTGTGTTCTTTTTTAACAGGTGAACCACAACTTGCCAGAGAAGATAGTGGTGTATCGGGATGGTGTGTCAGATGGTCAGCTGAAGATGGTAGAGCAGTACGAGATCCCACAGTTGATCAAATGCTTTGAGGCTTTCCCCAGCTATGAGCCCAAACTGGTCTTCATTGTGGTCCAAAAGCGTATCAGCACCACCCTCTACTCCTGTGCTGCGAACAGAGTTGGCACACCTCCACCTGGAACTCTTCTGGATCACACTCTCACTCATCCTCACTGGTCAGTCTTTTGCAAGATGTTTTGAGTCTTCTTGCCAGATCTGCAGCAATACTCCCCAAAAAATCAAAGCATTGAAATTCTGTGAAAACAGACATAAATATACATGGCTCATTTAAAGCAGGGGTCCCCAACCACCGGGCTGCGGACCAGTACCGGGCCGCACAGAACGAATAAAACTTTTTTGTGTTGGTAATATTTATTGTAAACATGTGATTTACATTAGTCTGCAGGGTGTTTTATTTTGAAAAATGACCACTTCCACCTCTTTCCGGCACTTTTCTCAGTCGCAGTTTTTTTCATGCCCATAAGCTAACAAATGAGTAAAAACAAACGTCGCTGGAGAGCTTCTTTGAAAATGAGGGAAAGACTCAATGATGAGACGGCAGAAGACTCCAACACTACCAACAGAAAGATTATATATGTATTAATCAAGTTATATGTTTTGCACTTTGTGTGTAAATTGTCTTACATGAAACCGGTCTGTGGTGCAAAGACGTTGGGGACCACTGATTTAAAGTGCTTGAATTTATATATTTGTGCAAGAATAGAAATTGAAGGTGTTTTTTTGCTTAATGCTTGTAAATAGGCTCAATGTGTTGTCTGCATGTGTGTCCTCTGCAGTTCTGTCATTGTTTCACGTGTCACCTGCCACATGCGTATAAAGAAATCAATTTTTTAAACTATGCCATGTAAAGTCCTTAAATTGGATGTTTACAAGTACACCTGAACAAGGTGGTCTGAGATGGTTCCTGTGTAACGTTGGTACTGTGTGTGTGAAGACAAGAAAACGTTACTCCCATTACATTCAATTGATTCTTTTATATTTGGCATACTGGCAACACATAAAATACAGAGACAGAGAGAGAGACAGAGAGAGAGAGAGACAGAGAGAGAGACAGACAGAGAGAGAGAGAGACAGACAGAGAGAGAGAAAGAGAGAGAGACAGACAGAGAGAGAGAGAAAGAGAGAGAGAGAGACAGACAGAGAGAGAGAGACAGACAGACAGACAGAGACAGACAGAGAGAGAGAGAGAGAGACAGAGAGAGAGAGAGAAAGAGAGAGAGACAGACAGAGAGAGAGAGAGAGAAAGAGAGAGAGACAGACAGAGAGAGAGAGACAGAGAGAGAGAGAGAAAGAGAGAGAGAGAGACAGAGAGAGAGAAAGAGAGAGAGAGAGAGACAGACAGAGAGAGAGAGAAAGAGAGAGAGAGACAGACAGAGAGAGACACAGAGACAGACAGAGAGACAGACAGAGAGAGAGAGAGAAAGACAGACAGACAGACAGACAGACAGACAGACACAGAGAGACTGACTGACTGACTGTTTTATCTTTTACCTGCGTACATATCGCCTGGCAACAGTAGTAAATGTCCGTCAAAGACTCGGTGTATCTGCTGTTGGCTATTTAAAGTTTCAAACACTAAAGTGTTTCTCATTCAGGGTGGACTTCTTTCTGATGGCACATCACATTCGCCAAGGCTGTGGACTTCCTACACATTACATCTGTCTGTACAACACGGCAAACCTCACACCAGACCATCTGCAAAGGTATCGATAACCCGTTTCCTTTACCACTACGCATCATTCTGATTACTAATGTACAATACGCTGTTTGTGTTGTGTGTGCTCCCTGAAATATTCTCTTATCAGCTGGTAAAAATGTTTCACTTGGACAAGACCATATTAATTTAGTCAGTTTAGTCTGGTATAAGATTATTATTATTATTATTCAGACCAAAATAGTTGCATGTTGTGTATTATAAGTATATATTTTCAAACTGAAGTCTGCATTATTTAAGTAGTTCCTCACCATCAACTCAACCGGGACTAACAAACAGATCAGAATAATGTGATCTCACTACGAGACTTAATGTTTGTTCCCACGCCAGGTTGACTTTCAAGATGTGCCATTTGTACTGGAACTGGCCGGGCACAATTCGCGTTCCAGCACCGTGCAAGTATGCTCACAAACTGGCTTATCTTTCTGGACAGTACCTGCACTCAGAGCCGGCCCTCCAGCTATCAGACAAGCTCTTCTTCCTTTGAGGAAAAACCGCTAAGATTGAAATTATTATTGGCGCAAAGTTTTGAGTTTTGAATTCTTTTAGCAATTATTGCTCAGTGTTTTGTCGATGTTCAGACTCGCTGTGACAGATTTTTATTTACTATGTTGTACTTTATGAGCAAGCTAGATCCAAGAATGTATGTTAATACAATGTTATACTGCTATATATGTTATACTAAGATGTGCATTGTATAAATAAAGCTTAACTATGAAACATGCAACTCTTTTTCTCTTCCTCAGACACTTAATGCTGCACCTTCATAATCTCTCAATGGTGTCTTCATAACCATTTGGCCAAAGAAAGTGGCATCATTTTCAAATTCAGGACATATGGAAACAAGGATTATATTTGTACATTCCTGCTTTCGTTGGATATGTGTTTATTTGTCATGAAGAAATACAAAAGTAGGCCTTTTTTAAATCTAATATTCAACAACATCTGATTAAGAGCACATTTCTGCTCACTGTGGCATTTATTGACCAAAAGGGGGACGTCAAGACTCAGAGCTTTAAATTCAAACCTTTAGAAAATACAATTATAAATGTGGAGTGTATGGAGGCCTGTGAGATGTCCAGGTGAATCTCCCAGAGATTCATATGTTCATGACTTGTTTGGTGCTCTTACTCCTGAACAAAAACGCCAGTGTCCTTGCCGTCTTTTTCAGGTGACTAAAAGCTATAATGCCACTGATCATCAATCCGGCACTAAGGGAGATGATGACTATTCTATGAAAGAGTGGGCCCAGGGACATTAAGAGTCGTTCTCCGTTGCATCTGACATTGTGTAACAACAAGCTACAGGTGGAAAGTGCACAGAGGGAAAGAAGAGTCGGTGCCCACTAGCTCGGATGTTGAGCAGATTTGGTGTTCACCTGGGGCCAGTTGCATAAACTGTTGGCCTTAGATTCTCTGTTTAGTCTGTTGCATAAGAAGGACTTAATTTGAGGTGGGACAGTTATCCACCTCTCCCCCTGGCTGAGGTGAGAGCTGTGTTGCTATGTGAACAATCTAAACGTCAGTATACTAGTTCAACTGCTTATCCGTTACTTTTAGCTATAACTACTTCAGGGGCATTTCTGGGCATTGTGTAAACTAACATGAAGTGTTATAAACAAAAAGGTATGTGTGAAATCAGGACTGAGTATTTTAGTTAGTGTAGTTAAAGGCCCTACGAAATGAACAACATGATTCTACTGATGATAGTAAATGCTATTTGTGGTGTAAAATGATGTGTTATTTATGACACGATGATCGCAGTATTTAATAAATCATGATTTAGTATGTCGACCACAGATGTTTACATCGCCGCTACCGGAAACACCCAACGCCGTGTTCTGACGTCACAAGTAGAAAACAGTCCACCAGTTGAACACACAGACAGAAGAGGCAGACGTGGCCATGTCGGACTCTGGCTCGGATATTTCGACAGAATCGAGTGACAGTGAGTTGTCACTCGTTGCACCTTGAAGAAGAGGAGTTTATTGAAGAGGATGCCGGTGTCGTGGATTTAGATCATGCGAGTTTAACGTGGTGGAAACAGCAGCGCGAGACACAGTGTTCAAGATGAACATGCGGACGATGGTGATGGTGATTCCTGGATTTGGCGGAGATCCTGTGCGGCAACAGAACACAGACAGGTATATACATTTGACTATAGTTCATAGAACTTCTCAATATATAGTAATACATCATAATAAAACGTAACATTATCCTCGATCGATCTGATGTCAAACGTCATATATTACGAGCTGTATATAAAGCATTAGCTATGAGCTGACAAACAGACCGGAGGTCAGCGCTGGTTTATAAAGTATAGTCTGTATACTGACCGTCTCACCTGTAGTGCTTACGAGCCTGTCGTGAAACACAGGCATATAAATAGTATGACATGAAGATGACGTTATTGTTGGCCTTTTCCTGGATATTGCATATTGTGTACATGTCCTTACCACTCTTCTTTTGTACATTTAGGTGTACATGTGAAAACTGTACAATTATGGAAGCAATTGAAGAGCTGCTGCCAAGAAAAGGATGTCATGGAGGAACTCAATGAATATGAGGGACATGGTTCAAACATAACTTGCAGAACAGATCACTCAGGATTCAAATCAAAGTGTCTGGATGTTTGGGTGTTGCAGGTGTTTAGATGTTGCAGTTTGGGTGTTTCAGACAGCCTACCAAAGGTATTGGAAGAGGGACAGACAACAAGCAGGTGATCAGCCACGTAATGAGGAAGTTACTTGTGTAATGTGGTCGCTGATCATACAGGTATCCTCAGTTCTGTCAGTGGCTTCATTCACCAATGTTTCAATACCTCTGTAATAATAGGGTGATAGTTAAAAGTTAAATAGACTCACGGAAGCCTGTTATAAACATTGAATCTATACTTAATTAAGCTAATGAAGTGTAATTAGCTAAAGTTATTAATACTACAAACAATAACACAGATATTGGCTAGAACCTGGTGTAAACTCGTTACATACAGTAGGCCTAGACTGATTATGGCTTTATGCTTGAAACAATAAATACAGTGAACAAGTAGCACAGCTTACCTTCGCTCTCTCCCTTTTGGGACGTGTTTGAGTCGGCGTGCTGGCTTGTGCTGGCTGGGGTCTCGGCAGTATTGTAGGCACAGCATCTGCGTTCAGTTTTAAATTCTTTTTAAATCTCATTTCCTTGGCGAGCATAGTTTGTTCGAAACACAATCTCTCAAAGTGCTGCCCACAAATCGTCGGTTTCATCGACGCACTTGTCTTGTCCATAAACGCAACATTTTATCCTCTTTTGGCCACAGAAAGCTGGAGACGGCCCCACATCCCCACACAACACATCGCTTCACAATTATCCTTGACGATCGATTGTTGTCCGTTCTTTCTCGTAATAATTGAATCAGTCTTTGCTGGACGCTTCAACGCAGACGAACACTGGCGGCGGCTGTATTCTACTTGTGACGTCATCGCCCGAACATTGCCGAAGTGGATGCTCTCCGCGCAGCGATCGATTGTTGTTAGCGGAAGTCATTTTTATGCTGTTATGATCGTGATTTATTATGAATACATCAATATTAAAAATATATATATGGCACATTTCACAATAGATATGCAACCTCTATTATATATCAAGGCCAATAACACTGACGAAATATCATTTAGGCCCTTTAATAGTTCTATGAAATATCAGAAAATAGCAGGAAAAGCTGATAAATTCAGAAATTAAGTATTATAAATAGAAGTGACGTATTGGAAAACAAATGTCAGCTACCTGAAATAATTGGTGGTTTTACCTGGGTTAAAGATCAACAGCTGTGTGCATTGTTGCCTCTTTCTGACAAAAGTGGCACAACATTGTATGCAATGTATTTTGATGTGATACAGAAGTGTTATGAATGCAGTTTTGGTTGCATTAGATCAGGGGTGGGGAACTCGGGCCTCTGGGCCGTATACACAACACGAGCGGAACGTGTCATCACGTGGTCATGTCATGTCAAAACACTTCAATATTAAACGAGATTGACATCAGTGAACTCAGCGTGGCGAGTGTAACAAAGAGAAAGCAGGATGCAGAATGTCGCACTTTCCAGGAGAAATGGACGAACGATTATTTATTTGAGGAAGTAAAAGGCCAGTGTGTCTAGTTTGTGCGGACGTACTTGCGGTGAAACACGAAACATGCCGAACTGCACGAGCTGAAAGGACGAGTGTTTGGATAAAGTTAACGCTCTTCGGTGGAGTTCGGCCCAACAAGCAGCTCTCTGCAGAGCGGAACATACAAACATGGAGAGATGGAGAGGTAGACCCCCACACCAAGAACAGACTGTTCCACTGCCATGTGCAATACTCACTTTATTTATATCACTTGGTACTTATATTATCTTTTATTCTATTTAATTATTGTGTACTGCCTTTTTACTTCATAAGTTCTTCTGCTGTGACGAGATACATTTCCCCGTTGTGGGACTAATAAAGGATTGTTGATAAAACAGAAAGATACAGGATATCTGTCACTGTCTCTAGACACTGAAATAACAGTCTACAAAATGTAACACTTTTTAAACTTTAAATTTGACGTAGGCTCTTAATGTAAAACAGTGAGTAACTGTAGTTGTTTGACGCATTGTCTTACAAAATGAGAATATGTAACGCATGGAAGATATGACAGATTATATATCAAGGTAAGATAGTGATTTATCATCACACCCCTCTGATTTATATTCCAGCTCACTCACTTGTGTCTATGTAAATGAAACATGACGATGGTCTTTGTGACACATTACCTGTACAGACTTGTGTGGTTCCACCATCACAGTATCGAGCCCATTCATGAGTAATTGCATCGGCCATTGGGTTCATCGAGATGCTGAAAAACATTCTTTTGTGGAAATTAATGCTTAACGTAGTGCAAGTTAATGTGTATTGTGCAGTAAGTGTCTGCCAGCTATTTGCACTTCACTGCTGGACGCTGCTTACTTTCATGTCCACTTTGAAAGCACAGCAACAAAATGAAATTTGACAGCATACTTTCAGAAATTAATGGATTTGGAAAATTCCAAATCCAGCTAGTCTTGATTCAGGTGCTCTCTCGAATGACTTTGCCGTGTCACTTTCTGCTGAATAACTTCATGGCAGCTGTTCCCTCTCACCACTGCAACATCACAGCTCTGGATGATGGCGGCGGCGTCTTTGGGAACTTAACTCTGGAACAGAAACTGGTTGTTGGTGTTCCAGCAGAGCAGGATGGAACTCCGAGGTCCTGTCAGATGTTTTCAAAGACCCAATATCAACATCTGTCCGGCTTGAACAGTAGCGAGGATGCATTAACTGTTCAGTGTCAGAACGGATGGGTGTATGACAACCGCACATTTAAATCTACTTTGGCAACAGAGGTAAGTCTTCAATAAATATTCTTTGGTGTATGTTTTAATGAAATCTGTTCGAAAACTATTTTGTAAAATAAGTCATATAGACATTTAAATGTCTGTTTATCCATTGTGGGTAAAATGTTTTTAAATGAAATGGAGAAGTAAGAAACATTTGACTTCTAAGAGTTCAACCCTGACTAATGCTCCGAGTGGATTCTTTACAGTGGGATCTTGTGTGCAGCAGAAAAGGGATGAACAAGGCAACAGCCACTATTTTCTTCATTGGTGTTATGTCTGGAGCTCCTTTATTTGGGTATCTCAGCGACAGGTAAGAATGTTAATGAAAAGACGGGTATGTCCTCCATATGTCAGTGACACTTGAAGCAAATGTCAGATGAGATTAAAGGGCCACGACACAGACCTTTTACACATGCTGTGGCTCTGGAGGAGCTTTCCAAAGTCTGAAAACAAAATAAAAAAGATAATAAAAAAAGTTACCTCGGCTTTGATTTGAGATTTGAAAGTGTTGCACCAAATTCCCACCAGGGAGATGTTGCTGGGACATTATGTACATAATTGGATACAGCAAACGGAGCCGCGCACGCAATGCGTTGAGCACCCCTCCAAAGCAATAAACCTGAACAGTATACAGGTTTTTAAACATTACAGTAAAGATTACAACATAAGCAATGTGTGTAAAAGACAAATGATAATCATAACAATAATAAAAAAGAGGAAGACATTATTATTGAAACTGTATGTGACGGCCTGACAACTGTAGTCCTGTTGAGAGTGAGCAACAGGAATATAAACATAAGATAAACTAATGCAACTTAAGACAAATTAGAAGAACATCTTCTAAATGTATGCTTTCTTGTGAATTGAGAGATTTATCTCCATAGTTTTGATCATTGCTTTTAACGTTTTCTTTTCATGAGCAGGTTTGGCCGACGACCGCTGCTGTTGGTGTCTTACTTGTCGTCCATCACGTTTGCAGTCCTGAGTGCGTTCTCCACATCGTATGTGATGTTTACCATCATGAGGTTTTTTACAGGGATGTCCCTCGCAGGAATAAGTATCATCTCCATTGTTCTAAGTAAGTAGGCTACTGCTAAAACCTTGAGATGAGGAAAATAGAATTAGTCTTTGTTCACATTTGGTTTTAAAATGTGAAAGCGTTTCGATGTGTGCTGGCGTTTCTTCAGATGTTGAATGGTTCAGCATCGAGCACAGGACCTTTTCTGGTATAATCACAAGCATGGATTGGACACTTGGAAACTTGATTCTGGTTGGAATTGCATACTTTATAAACGAGTGGAGGATGCTCATTGTGGCAGTGACCTCACCCTTGATACTCTCCGTCATCGCTTGGAGGTATTAACGTTTCATATTTTACACTTTCACAAAGAAATGATTCCTATCACTGAAACGCCGAACTCACCACGTTTGTCGTTGCAGGTGGCTTCCAGAGTCTGCGAGGTGGCTCCTGGCCAACGGGCAGGCGGACGCTGCTCATTATTACATAACGCAATGTGCCAAGATGAACAACAGAACCAAGGTTATGGACACGGTCACACCAACGGTACATTTTAACGTTGGTTACCTGAAACTCACGGTGATATAAAGGTGTTGGGGTTAGTGAACACTTTGATTGTGTTTGTTTGCTTTCTCATAGGAGTTACTGGAATCTGCACAAGGTGAAACTAACGATAATAAATACACTATCGTGCATCTTTTCAAGACTCCAAATATCAGGAAACTTTCGATATGCTTAGGAATAGTATGGTAAGTGTCACTTTCATGAGTTGGGTTAAAGGAATAGTTTAGCATTTTGGTAAAGATGCTTGTCTGCTTTTATTCTGAATTTCAGGGGAACAAGCCTGGCTCTGTCCAAAGTTCAACAAGATCTCAAATAGTTTATTTTATGTTTGTGTATAGCATACACAAGGCAGATACAACATGTTAATTATTGAGCCTTAAAGGTGCTAGTAGGTGGATTTTGAACTTGAGGGAGAGCCAGTGTTTACGCTAAGCTAAACGAAGTCTGGCTGCTCTCAATCTTCTCATCTAACCCTCAGAGAGAAAGCAAATAAGCATATTTATTTAGTCAATTTAACATATTGATAGATGATCACTCAGATATACAATAATATCAATAAGTACCTATTAATCTAAAACACTGTGTTTTATATAATATGCAATATGGTATATAATTGATGATATCAAAATAATGCAATGCAATTGTAAGGTGTCTGTTGTACTGAACATATCAGCCATGTTTCTTTAAGTTGCATCACACTCGTGTTAAAATCAGTTTCAATGCTTTGTTCAATTGTCTAGGTATGGAGTTGCATTTACATACTATGGAATAAGTCTGAATATCACTGGGTTTGGACTAAACCCATACGTCACACAATTCATATTTGCATCCATTGAATTGCCAATGAAGATTTCTGTGTATTTCTTCTTGGAGAAAGTTGGTAGAAGGCCTGGTCAGATGGGAGCCATGATGTTAACTGGTCTCTGTCTTTTCATCAACTTGTTTGTTGCAAAAGGTTATTTTCGTTTTTTTATTAATAATTTTTTGTCAACATATCAAAGAATTGTCTTGATCAGAACTCTGAATCTTTCCCTCAGATAAGTGGGTCATTCGTACTGTTGTGGCCGTCCTTGGAAAATCCATGTCAGAAGTCTCTTTCACGATCGTGTTCCTCTTCACAACTGAACTCTTTCCTACGGTCGTACGGTTGGTACAAAACAAACCACATACAATGATCTGTGACCACATACAATACACATTACATTACCTCAGTGCTTTGATTTGTTTTCCAGACAGAATGGTGTAGGCTACACCTCCTTTATAGCCCGGCTGGGCGTTTCCATATCTCCACTCATCATGCTATTGGAGGACGTGTGGCATCTCCTCCCTGAAGTCACTTATTGTGCGGTGGCAGTCGGATCTGGTTTAGTGGCTTTTCTCCTGCCTGAAACATTGAACGCTCAACTGCCAGAGTACATTGAGGATATTGAGAAACCAAGGTAATGAGGAGGAGAAGAAGAAGCTGCAGTAAACCATTAGTCACCTCCCTGCTAAAGAGTAATCAAGTCCAGATAGCTCACAGCTCATAGTTGACCTATGTTACAAAGAACTTCTTCTAGCTTGAAACACATGAACATGCCCACCGGCCGCACTTCTCTGCTCCCCGGTGTTAATTTGGCGTAACACATTTTAAAATCTCAATCCATTCATCATAACAGAACTAACTTAAGTTTGATCTTTATTGCAGTGTACCATCATCAAGGAACAAGCAAGCAGCGACCTCCCGGTCTGAAAGGGAAGCCAATGCAGAAGTGCTCTAAACTGGAATTCTTTCTAATATCCAGCAGAAGTGTGATTATATAGAAGTCTATGAGAAACCCTATTCAGTGCATGAAAGAGCTTTACCCTCTCATGTCACTTCTGGTTCCAAAAACCAACATAGCTACGGCCAAAACAGCAAACTTGAGGATTTAAAATGTTAGTCTACAAACCAATTAGTTCTTATATACAGTCTCTCAGGGGTCGGCAACCTTTACTATCAAAAGAGCCGTTTTGCCCCTTCTTCCACCAAATAAGATTTGTCTGGAGCCGCAAAATACATTTGATAACGCAGCTTATAAGTTTGATATATAGTTATAGTATATTAGTTGCATTTATGAAATGACAGAATGACAATAAAGGAAACGTTTGAGATCGTGTTGCTATTTTCACCCAGTTCTTTGGCTTTTAAACAATTCACAACAGCCTCGCGAATGTTTGTTCTTGAAATGTCTTCAACATTACATTTTCTGTTGTTTGCTCAAGCACACAGGTGAGCCAGCATCGTAGCATCGAGCCAGCAAAAGTAAACTCTATTTTCCTCCAAGACTTAAAACTCAAGATGTGCCCCCCGCAGGGAAAGACTCCCGTCGACGCAGGAGAATGTGACGCATATTTTAGTGGACGAAATATATATAAGAGGTGTTCCCTTTGAAAGATTGTCCACTGTGCTCCTGAGCCGCAGGTTGCAGACCCCTGGTCTATCTGAACATTTATTCATAATGACAATGATCCTTCACCTTCCCACAGTATATTGCTTTACAATTTAAAAGTCTTAATAATTAAAGATGAGTTGATTTTAAAATATGTACTGTTTTGTAACAATAACATTGTTAAAATCTTTATTGTCATCAAAAACCTGAAAGAGCAGAGTCTGTAGCCGGACGAGCAGCTCTGTGAGGCTTTAGGCACAGTGGTGTTTTAAGCTAAATGCTAACATTGGAA
The DNA here is from genome assembly GCF_900634415.1 of Cottoperca gobio. Lineage (NCBI taxonomy): Eukaryota > Metazoa > Chordata > Actinopteri > Perciformes > Bovichtidae > Cottoperca > Cottoperca gobio. The sequence goes on from NC_041363.1 coordinate 3,765,310, forward strand.
TAATAACATGCTCTCACTGACGATGCTCGCATGCAGTATTTTGGCAGGTATAACATTTACCATATTCACTCTCTTAGTTTAGTATGCTAACATTTGCTAATTAGCATGAAACACAGTAAAGTACAGTTGAAGGTGATGTAACGTCATTAGCCAATGTTAAACCTGCTGGTGGGGCTACAGTGAAGTCAGAAGTTCACCTTTGATATCTGTACTTATTTGTGATTATTTTGTGTATTTTAATTGTTTAGGTTATTTGTCTTCTAAATTGTAAACTATAAGGCTTTAACTGTTGACGTAAACTGATCTTTCATATTAGTATAAATGAACACTAAACCACACATTGACTAGACTACTTTTAATTTTACAAACTCTGAACACTTTGGAAGAAGGAATATATTTGTCTATCCCAAATAAAGTGTTATCACAGTTGAACAAATACTAGTGTGCTTTTACTTGACCTATTCTACAGATTTATCTATAATTGTTCTGGAGTAGAACATCCTGGTACCGAAAGGCAAACTGTATATGTATCGGGACATACTAAATATTTTCTCTCACTTTAGAAGGGCAGAAAAAGGTCCGCACAGAAAATTGAAATGTTTCAATAATAGTTAATCTAGAGACATAATAGAATTAACCTGTATGTGTGGTAAAAATGTATTTGCAATTATATCAACACTTTCCTATTAATCAGATACAATCAGTTAATCAGATCCCTAACAATAATTCAATAATTACATCAAATATCACTTTTGCTTTACTAAAGCTTGAAATTGTTCTCAGTCAAAGTTCTGGTATTATTGGAGTTTATGATTAACCACATTTAGTGGGGTTTTAACATGCATTTATGACAAATAACACATAATTACCCCATTAATGCTAGCTAGATAGAGTAACTGAGCTTTTACTTGGCCATTTCTCACAAGCCACATATCTTCCGAAGATGCTGACACTAAAATGACATTTTTCAGACGGACAGATCAGGAGAGAATTAACTTGACTCATTTCTGATTTGTCTGTCTCAGCAACCCACTCTGTGATGGGATTTGGCAACACAGAGTGTTACCGTCAGCCAAACGGTCAACATTTTAAGTTAACACAGGTAGGACTGTGTAGGACATCACTGAAGGCCTATTTGCACTCATTTTAAGTTGCTTTGAACAAAAGCAAATGAATGTTTTGTAATGTGTTTGCAGTAAATCCTATTTAATAGATGCATGAATTTCACACCCTGAACATTTGATCGTTGATTGCAGGAGTATGAGCGGAAGCTGAAATAAATGAAGACTGCCCACCACAATGAGATCTCTGAGCTGAAGATGGCCAACATCACCAGGACCTCAAAGATCCAGAAAGAGCATGTGGAGTCGGAGGTTGAGCGTCAAAAGAAAATGTGCATTTTGCAGGCGGACGAGAGAAAGAAAGAGTCTTTCACTCAAATCTCCATTAGAAATCCACTCCTGTTGTATCATTAAATCTGCAATGCCATTTTTTGTCATCATTTGGTAGAGAGAACTTGAAGACCTGAGGGAAAAGGACAACCTACTAGATGGGACGATGGCAGCAGCTGTGTCGAAGCAGAAGAGCATGACAGCGTCTCTGCAGGAAATGCAACCAAAGTTGTCTGAGAGCTGCAAACAGCTGGTCATTGAGAGAAAAGCCACGGCCAAGAGTTTTAAGCTTCACTGCTCTGCTTCATTGTACAGCTTTTGCAGACTGCAGAAAGCATCAACCTTGTACATCATTATTATTTAGGTGTGATGCATGTTTGAATTGAGTAAAAACATCATGTTGAATAGTTGTTTGTTTTGTGCATTGCTGCTAGTGTCTAAATGTCAAAGTTTTTACTAAAGCCCTGAGATGCAAGAGGAAATGTTCATTTCTTAGTAACATGTGAAAAACATTTTTACCAGGAAAACCTTTGTTCCTTCAAAATATGTGAAACAGACCAAGAAATAAGTTTTTGCAGGTGCTTTATAAAAAAGATTTGTTTCTGTTGTTGTGATAATCATTTCAGCCACAAGAGGCTCAAGCGCACCACCATGCCTTCTAAACACAAGGTGCATGTACTGTGTGTTAGCAAGTTATGTAACATTCATCTCACGTCTTTCTTTTGGCTAGAAAACATGAAGTTTTGAGTCCTGTTTAAACATCGCATTGTGGTGCACTTCAGCCTTTTGTGGCTAAAAGGAGTATTACAACAACAAACACCTTTTCACAGAGGAGAAGTAATTTAGGAAATGACTGTAACAAAAAGGAATTCCCACATGTATTAAATGTTTAATACATTTCTTTTTAAGGAACTTGGAAATATTAGACCTGTTCTTAAGTCATGAACACAGGAAACTGTTTTGTTTAGATCAGACTTAGAAAATGGATCACACAACAAAAGTATCTCTTTCAGGGCGTCCGTAGATTATATAAATCGTATATCATTTTAAAGTTTAGACTATAATCTATCTACCAGTCCAAGTTATCATGCTTTTTCCAACACTAGACCTTTAAAAAGAACCACTAACCCTAACCCTTTCTTCATTTTTAAAGACAAACAATAAGAGAAGTCATAAATCATAAATTGTAGGCGGATTGCTGATAGTTTGATATTAGCATAGTGAACGCCCCCTAAACACGATATAAATGCAGGTGTTGTGCTGTGTGCAAATTAAAGTCTGTAAGAAGAAGAACTTCAGCAGTAGTGGTATAGAAGTACTTTTAAATAAACTGAAACAAAGTAAACACGAGACATTCAGAAGCTGAACGCACAGCGTATAATCATCCGAGGGTAAATGGAACCATAGTAAATCTTTAGCCCACAAATGAATAATTTATAATTTAACAGTTATCTCAAAGTGTTTTCATGAATCTGTTTAATTTATAGAGAGTAATTGTTGTTGTGAAGTGTTTGATGTTTCCAGTCAGGTGGTGCTGTCATGTTTTAATGACATTTGTAATAATGTGAATGGCTTTGACAACTTGATGCAGGAACTGAAAGCTTTGACCATCTCTGTGGACGACGCCGCCCAAAGAGACGCCCTGGAACTGAACCCTGTTAGCGCCGGTCCAGACAGTGAACTCCTGCTGCTCTCAGGTTTGCACTCATCTGCTCTTCCTGGATAGTTATCAACCCAAATCACTTCATTTTCCCCAAACTCTCTCATGCTATTCCTGATGAATACAGGTAAATGACACAAACACACACGTATATATAGTTTATCAGTTAGTCACAGGAACAAGCTGACCCAGGTGGTTAACAAAGCCAGCAAGATCAGAGGTCTATAAGGTCTATAATTTAGGGTGCATTATGACATTTTGAAATGTGTGCACTGTTGATGATTGAGTGGAGGTGCGATGAAGTGTCTGAGGCTACCTGGCCAAAGGTTATTTCAAAGCTAAGCTAATTAATTTTCTGAGCTTGAACAATGAAATACTGACTAAATAACTCTTTGGACTTTGCTGATGTATTGCAATGACACTTAAGGAATGATTACTGATTATAGCTGGCCCTGCTCTTGAGAAGATATGTACACAAAATAATTAAATCTAAAGTAGTGTGACAACCAAACAAGCATTAATACTCATTTCATTACCTAGAATAGTCAAATAAGCACAGCAATCTGTAATACGGCCTTTAAGACCACAACACTGCTAATTAAGCTGTAACGAAATTACAAAAAGATCTACATCATATTTATGTATTTTTACTCATCACTTGCTCAAATTGGTGTAACATTACTATTAAATGGCCACGTGTAGCTAAGGCTCGGATGTCATTGTCTTTATTTGTTATTGCTTGAGCAATGAGGGAAATATTTGGGTCAGTGTTGTTATTATATTTGAGCTTATTTTTATTCTCTTGTCTCTTCATGACTGTTTTTAATTGTATTTAAATGTCATTCTATGAAGCGTTTATTTTCCACCATGTCCTCATGCACTTTGATTTGCCTTGTTTAAATGTGCTCTATAAATAAACGTGTGGGGTTATTATACTGCCACCAGCTGGCTGCTTGGTATTATTATGTTGTCTAAAGTGTGATTGCTCACAGTACCAGAAGAAACCGATGTCTGCTTGAGCATATTGATTTCTAAGATGCAAATGGTCGTGTAAATAAATGATAAGGGTACATGGAGGGCTTCTGCACAGCCAGCCTCCACTGAGAGTAAACAGCTGACAGGAAGCACGGCCACTTTCACCGGAAAGGAGGAGCAGCTCTTATTGTCGCCTGAGAGCTGCTGTAATGGCGGTGTCTCGTCGCTCCTCGCAGCAGCAACAACAGCAAAGTACAACACAGTCTCCGCCGAGAAACGGCTCTCTTTCGGGCGCTCCTCCGGGCTCTCCGCCGATGGCTCTGCTGACCTCGGCCGTTGGACCCCCGGAGAGTGAGAGGGAATGCGCCGGAGGGATCGACGTTGCTCTGGCCTCCCCAGACCTACCCACCCCGGTCCTAGCGAGCAGCGCGAGCTTCACCACGACAACCTCTGGCGGCGGCAGCAGCAGCGTCTCGAGCCCCGGTTCCGGAGCTGCCAGTCCAACTGACGGTAGCAGCGGTATCGGCGGGGCGTTCAGGGAGTTGTTCGAGGCCTGTCGTAACGGAGATGTGTCCAGAGTAAAGAGACTTGTCGACTCGGTGAATGTAAACGCGAAGGACATGGCTGGTCGAAAATCAACTCCCCTCCACTTTGCTGCGGGTAACCAGGAGCTAAGCTAACGACTATGTTTTGCTAACATTAGCTAGAACACTTGGACGGCTAGCTAGCTAGCTAGCTAATGTTGTTGTTTTTTAGTCGACGTGTTTACGGTTAACCTCACGTTTTAGTGGTTTGCGCTTCTGATAACGGTAAAAGTAACTGCAGTTGATTGTCTAATGTAATAGCCTGGTGGTGCTAACCTGCTAATGTGACGTTATCCAATGTGATAATCAAACCAGACGTCAACATTTCTAGAATTTAGCTAATCCCTCATAACATAAAGCTAAGCGACCGCTAATTTAGCTAAATGTCTGTTTTAAGCAAACGTTGCTTCATGTGCAATATTAAAAGCAATGCAATGCTAGTTTATATTAGACGTGTGCAATTATTGTCAGGACAAAATGAATGTAATAATATGCCGTTATGTACATCGTGGCGAGGAAGTAAACTGTAGTTGCATCAACAAGGATGACATATTTTAGTAAATTATGTGTTTTATTTTTGTTGAGATTTTCATCTGAATCCTATAATCATGATTATTTTTGAAGAAATTATAGATGGAATAGCCAGGTTAGTTATAATGTACATGCAGCACTACTAACCCAACATTGAGATAAAACTAAACTGAAATGCATTTTTATCCTCTTCAGGTTTTGGCAGAAAGGATGTGGTGGAGCACCTCTTGCAGACGGGGGCCAATGTTCACGCCAGGGATGATGGAGGACTTATCCCCCTTCACAATGCCTGCTCTTTTGGCCACGCAGAAGTTGTCAGCCTCCTCTTGTGTCAGGGCGCAGACCCCAACGCCAGAGATAACTGGAACTACACTCCGTTACATGAGGCTGCCATCAAGGGAAAGATAGATGTTTGCATTGGTGAGGTCCCGGTCAGGCAAATCTGTGATGTTTTTCAACACCGTTATGTTACCGTCTTGTTTTTACTTATGATCAGCGTACTGGGTGACACAATATGGGAATTATTTAATGAGAAAATTCAAGTGTTGTCTTTATCTGCACCTCTCTCACCCAGTGTTACTCCAACACGGAGCGGATCCAAACATCCGCAACACTGATGGGAAATCTGCTTTGGATCTAGCCGACCCTTCAGCCAAGGCTGTTCTCACTGGTCAGTCCATCTCAGCTGCTTATCTCTCACATTTACGACATTTAACCCTCACTTTTACATCAAGTGACATGTGAATACAGGACAAAATAAAGCTTTAGTTTGCATATAATCATCATTAAATGTTACCAGGAATCTAAATGTAATAGTCAGATAGACTGCATTCCTGCAAGAGAAGGTACACATAATTCTATCAGTGTATCATAATTGCATTAAACTGGGCATTTAACGATAACATTGTAGGATAAGCATGAACACCAGGTAACCTGTCCCCTTGCTCCTCTTATTCATTGTTTTTTGGGGGTATCTGTAAGAGCCATGAGTAGAGGCAGGTTGTACTGAATGTCATTTATTTTTACATTTGAAGGCTCCTATTGAGATTTTCGAATGATGCTTTAAATGTCTGTCGTGTTTTATGACACTCGGATGTAGCCCTACATGTAACTGCAGCAAAGTGCTTTATTTAAAGCCTTTTTATTGCATCTTCTCTTCATCGACACACCAACTATTCCACCTGAACGAAGTGTAAAAACTGCTACATGTAGTCCTCGACATGACTTGATCGCCACAAACCACAGAATGCATCCATTTACCAAACACATGGGCAGCAATATCTTACACGGCACACAAAATGACAGTGTTTGGCATGCCTAGCTCTAAACCGAATGTTTATTTTTATCCAGGTGAATACAAGAAGGATGAACTTCTGGAAGCAGCAAGGTGAGTATCAGTCTGACTGGTCGGTACATATATTTCCTGTTAACCAGAGTCAAACAGCTCCGTAGTTTTCTGCTCTTCAGAGTATGCACCTGCAATATGCACATGAAGTACGACTCTTAAATCTGACCATCTTAAAAAGCAGTAGTTAGTTTCAACCAGTGTTCTTATCATCTGTGAAAGTCTGCCACATTACTTTTAGATTATGGACTCTCCATTAAGAGCACGGGGAGTAGTGATTTTGATGGGAAATACTTAAGGGGAGACACTACAGGTAAACAATTTAACTAATAATTATCAGCATGACACCTCCCCAGTTGATTAAGACTCATTTATGGTGAATTTAGGAGAAATCTAAAGACACAAATGGAGAAAGTTGGTCAAATCAACATCTAAATGTGCCCACTAGTCTCAAAGAACACACAAGCAAACTGAGTACAAAGTGACAAGTGCATGAAAATGTTTTTGCCTGGAGTGTTTCGCCCTCATGACACCAGTCTTTTCGACGATGTAATTACAGGAGTGGGAATGAAGAAAAGCTGATGGCACTGCTGACTCCGTTAAATGTCAACTGCCATGCCAGCGATGGCCGCAAGGTAAATGAGCCGCTCGTACCGCACCATATCACACCAGCAAAATAATCCTTTTGATGCATGTTGTGAAGCGTTGCAGAATCATTCTAGAAAACATAGCGGGGAGGTTTCTGAGGTAGTCTGATTATGGCTAGATGAGTTTGTTTGATTTAGATAACTGGAGGACTTGTGTTAATGGGGACATTTAGATGTTTTTCTTTCTCTAACTATGCATGTGGGACTCTCATCCGACCATCCTTGAAATCCATTTGCTCTTGTTATAACACCTCGACTCATTCACCCACTAGGTTCAGTTTTAGAGTTTTCAGTTGTGTGTTGCCAGGAAGGGAAACAGTTAGTTTATTCTGTGTTTCTGAAACTAAAGTAGACAAACTCTTCCTTCTTATAACGAGTTTATAACATGTTTGGACCAGGTGTCATGACTATGATATTATCTCTGCCCTATAATCACTTTTCACTCAATGCATGTGATTGAAACTTGCCTACAATGCAAGCAGTGTTTAGATCACCATACAATATTTTAGCCATTAATTTAGTGTATTTTCCTCTTTGTGGGGGAGTTGACTAAGAAGGATAATGGTACAAAGACACACTTTATAGAACACATTTCTAATTTAGGTGTAGGATTGTTTTTGCATTTCATTCTCATGTCGTGTGTCTGATGTGTTTACTCTCACTGTTTTTGTCTGTCATGCTTTACTTTTTGTTATTGTCATAATCACTAACTCCACTAGGCCATAACAATCCATGTTGTTAACAGTATATCATGATTATTTCACTCATTCCTAACCACATTTTCTTCAACAGCAGTTAAAGTGTGACTCCTTCCCTGCCTCCTTTGCCTTTTATATTTTTGAGTTTGCATGATCAGAGCCAGTATGTCAGTGTAGATTGTGTCTGGGAGTTAACCGGCGCGCACCATTAACCAGTCCTTGCCTTTTCTCAAAGCCACGGAGAAACACTGAGGAGGAGACGTCACACTTTACCCTTCAGCCACTTGCTCTCTCTGGCCTGGTGTCACATTTAATCTCAAACCATGTTTGACGGATCAAACAGTGATTTATATCTAGGGCTTGTGTTTCATTGATTTAAGAAGGAAGAAAAGAATTGCTGTGAAAAGATACTGTCATTTTGTAATTTTTGTTTCGTTTTGTTTTCCGTGTGACTCTGGCAACATTTGTCGATCAGTCAACATCCCAAAAAATGCTGGTAAGTTTACCTTGATAACGGCCACTTGATTGATGCACTGTTGTGATTTTTTATTTTTTAATCCATTGTTTTTATTTGACCAATAAGCTGGCTGTCACTTGTAATTGCACATCGTTGACCCGGGTGTACGGGTCACTCATGTATCCTTACCCTGATGCTCCTCTGTGTGTGTGTGTGTGTGTGTGTGTGAGTGAGTGAGTGAGTGAGTGAGTGAGTGAGTGAGTTGGGTTGGTGTCATGGTGACTACTCATCTTTCTGGATTTGGAGAGGAGCTTATAATGTCCACTGCCTGCTTTCTTCAGCGTCTGTCCTCTCCTTGCACACTCACCCACACTTCTCCAACTTTCAGTCACTTGCTCTTCAGTCAGTCTCGGATTTTGGCTTTTATGTTGTTGATTAATTTACTTTTGATGATCACTCATGCATGCCTGAAGGCCTGCCCCTCTGCATTTTGTCGAGCGAATCCTGAGTATGTGTCTGTGACATGTGTGTCTACTTCACGTTCCCTGTTGGAACATTTATTATGTATTAATGAATGGACTACATTTTCCACCTGTCATTCTAGTGCTATGCTCCCCTCCATGCTAATGACTTTTGATTGCTCGTGTCATCTCACAATGAATGATGCTTCTGTGATTCGACTCTCTCGTCCATCTGATTTCTATCACTGTGGCTTGAGATCTAACAGTTGGCTTTTTGGGATTTATATTAATATCACTGCATGGAAATCCAAAGTAAATGATGCCCCCCCCCCCCACCTTCTTTGATTGAAGCTGGACTTTTTGAGTAGAAAACAAATGCCCCTGAAGTTGGATTTGCAGCTTTGCCTAATGGACTAACGTTTATTTTCCTTGGCTAAAAGAAATTTGATCCTAATAAGCTTGCTTATTCAAACTCTGCTTATTGAAGCTTCCTTGCATCCTGTTACGGTTGGGGATTTGACAGCATTTAGTCAAATCTGATTCCAGTATTAATTTACTACAGGTTAAGCTTTTTAAGTGAAAGCACTTATTTATATATTTTTAGGAACCTAAACTCAAAGAAAGGACATTTGTGCCACATTCTGTTTTATTTGGCTAAAGTAATGAAGTATATGAACACGCTTTCATCACCCAACCGTAATTCCTACGCAGCCATTTTGAATTTAATAATCTAACAGTTGCACCAGCAATTCTTTCTCGTCATCTAACCACATAAAACTTAATGTTAAACTCCTAATATTTTATTTTGCTGACAGTGTAGGTAGACGAGTAATGAGTTTGAAGTTGCTTGTTGTCACTCAGGTCAGACCCAGTATCGACAGCAAATGAATTTTGTCGCTGGATTTTCCCCACAAACTCCATTGACCTTGCATCATCACATCCGCCATTCATCTGCAACTCACCGAGCATAGCCTGCCGTTGCACAACTGCTTCTGGCCCTAATCAGCCGCTTGCTCCTGTGGCCATCGAAGGCAGCACACACTGAACCAGCCAGCGGTCTGCGCATGCTAACGAGCCGTCTTCTCTTACAGTCGACGCCCCTCCACCTGGCTGCCGGCTACAACCGGGTCCGCATCGTCCAGCTCCTTCTCCAGCATGGAGCTGATGTTCACGCCAAGGACAAAGGGTGAGACGCTTTTTCTAATTCAATTCAAGTCATTCAGTCATAGTTTTTGACATTAACCTGAGTGCCCTGTCCCTGCAGAGGCCTGGTTCCACTTCACAACGCCTGCTCCTACGGACACTTTGAGGTCACAGAGCTTCTGCTAAAAGTAAGACCCACAAAAGGTTTCAGTTTCAAACTTGGAACGAGTTAGAAACTGGGAACATAATTAAGCATGACAGCATACCGGTGCATTTTAAGAGGTAACCCTAGATGATGGGATTTTGGCATGAAGAAGCAAAAGCACCTCATTCTAGGGGGGGTACGTGCGTGTTCATGTTATTTGTAAGAGAACATTTTGGAAACTCTGGAGTATGTTTTTAATGGTAAATGTATGTTTGTTCCTTCTGGACAGCCACTTAGTGACATATTTTAATTTGGGAATGCTGTTCTGTCAGTTTGCTGGTAAAATGTCACGTGTAAAGAATTCCATGTTGTATCTAATGAAGAGCTATGAATTACAACGAGTCACTCAAATCCAATTTTTAGATATGTTTGATAAGGTCTAAGTTCTAGGTTTGATAAGATACTGAGGTCAGGTCAGCAAACGTTCTGTACAAATACTGTAACGTGCTGTTCTCTCTGCAGCATGGAGCCTGTGTGAACGCCATGGACTTGTGGCAGTTCACTCCTCTCCACGAGGCAGCGTCCAAGAACCGAGTGGAGGTCTGTTCCTTGCTGCTGAGCCACGGGGCCGACCCCACCCTGCTCAACTGTCACAGCAAAAGCGCCGTGGACATGGCCCCCACTCCAGAACTTAAAGAAAGGCTCAGCTGTGAGTTCTCTCTGTCCGACAGCAGACATGTATACACACAATGATGATTGGACAAATGCATTGTAATCTTTTACTCGCGCTGACACAAACTTATAGGTTCGGTGCATTACCAGTTGGCAGTACAAAAATGAGTAATTTTCCAATCACTCCTCTTATTTCCTTCCATGTAGATGAGTTCAAAGGTCACTCGCTGCTGCAGGCAGCCCGGGAGGCAGACATGGCCAAAGTGAAGAAGACGCTGGCTCTGGAGATCATCAGCTTCAAACATCCTCAGACCAACGAGACTGCTCTGGTCAGAATCCAGCCTTGCTCCTTGTGTTGACTCTTTTACATTTAATGCCGTTTGAAAATGAAACGATTTTAAAGAGCTCTTGTCAGTAATGTGGGATGAATGACGATGTAAAGTTTGTTTGGTGCATGTCATCTGCTAACTGGCATTTCCTCAGAACACTGATCTTGTGCTGGCCGCTCGAGATTCCAGCGCACTAATCTGATCTTGCTGTGTATTTTAGCACTGTGCTGTGGCTTCCCCCCACCCCAAGAGGAAGCAGGTGACTGAGTTGTTGCTGCGTAAAGGAGCCAACATCAATGAGAAGAACAAAGAGTAAGTTCACAACATTTAGTTTTCACCTTGATTTAAAACAAAACCGATAGAAAACAGAATTCATTAAGTGTTATCCTCCACTTCACAAATGTCAACGAGAGAAATGTAACTGCAGGCTGACTCACATTCAGGGCTGAGAAGAAAAGAAAGGTAGTAACTTCCTGTTTGTTGTTTTCAAGCTTCATGACTCCGTTGCATGTTGCTGCTGAGAGAGCGCACAACGACATCCTGGATGTGCTGCAGAAACATGGAGCAAAGGTCTGTTTGTTTTTACATTTCAATTCTGCTCTGCCTGAAGTTAAATGGTGTTAGATGATGTAATCTGGGAGGTGTGTTGTTGAAACGTCCCCCCTCTGACTCCAGGTAAACGCTGTGGACACTCTGGGTCAGACGGCTCTTCATAGAGCTGCGCTGGCTGGTCACATCCAGACCTGCAAGCTGCTGCTGAGCTACGGGGCCGACCCCTCCATCGTATCTCTGCAGGGTTTCACTGCCGCTCAGATGGGTAACGAGGCCGTTCAACAGATTCTAAATGGTAATCACTTGTTTAACATTGTTTGTCAATGAGGCAGATCTTAAAGGCTGCAGTATACACATCTCTTCTCATGAAACCCTGATCACGGGACTTCATGTGACTTCATGTGATCTACTGTATGTCCTGTTTGACACTGATCCTTTTTGTTTGGTATTGAATGTCTTTCGTCTTTGTTCCAGAAAATGTTCCAACACGTAATTCTGACGTGGACTACAGATTTCTGGAGGCGGCCAAAGCAGGAGATCTGGACACAGTGCAAGTACGTTCCCTGTTTCTTCTGTAGATGTTGCACCAGCAGTGAGAACAGGTGCTAATTGTTTTGCTAACCTGTTATGATGCCTCTCGGTTGAGTTGCTAATTATCATATTGTCTCTATGTTTGGCAGCAACTTTGCACCCCCCAGAATGTAAACTGCCGAGACTTGGAGGGTCGCCACTCCACCCCTCTCCACTTTGCAGCTGGTTACAACCGAGTGGCTGTCGTTGAATACCTGTTACACCATGGAGCTGATGTCCATGCCAAAGACAAGGGGTGAGTTCTTTCACGGCCATCTGTATGTTGTATAAAAAGCTGCTGTCACTGCTGCGATGATGCATTCCTACGTTTTTGAGTTTTTGAGTTTTGCAGCAGACACAAAGAGTAGGGAACGCATCATGCTTCTAGTGTGAAGGCTTTCAACTTGAGTTTTTCCTCCTCCAGCGGACTTGTTCCGCTCCACAACGCATGCTCCTACGGTCACTATGAAGTGGCTGAGCTGCTGGTCAGACATGGAGCTTCAGTCAATGTGGCCGACCTGTGGAAATTCACCCCGCTTCACGAGGCTGCAGCCAAGGGAAAATATGAGATCTGCAAACTGCTGCTCAAAGTGAGGATCCATTAATTGTCTTACATTCATTTGTGTCCTGCGTTACTTATTGTTATCATGGTGATGATCATGAGGGAGAAATGGATTACTTGAGAAGCCATGAAGCCATCGTTTCATATAAATCATACATGTATAATAAAAACTTTTCAGCACGGCGCCGACCCGTCCAAGAAGAACCGTGACGGCAACATGCCGCTGGACATGGTGAAAGATGGAGACACCGACATCCAGGACCTGCTGAGGGGTGATGCCGCGCTGCTGGACGCTGCAAAGAAGGGCTGTCTGGCTCGAGTCCAGAAACTCTGCTCCCCAGAGAATATCAACTGCCGGGACACACAGGGGCGCAACTCCACACCACTCCACCTCGCAGGTATGGGATGCTCTGACAGGTTTTTGGTTTTGTCTTATCTTAGGTTGAAAGATTTTTAAACTAAGTTCTAAAATGTGTACATGTTCCTGTTCCCTGTCCTCAGCTGGGTACAACAACCTTGAGGTGGCAGAGTATCTGCTGGAGCATGGAGCTGATGTCAACGCCCAGGACAAAGGAGGCCTTATCCCTCTTCATAATGCTGCTTCTTATGGGGTCAGTCCAGCAACAGAATATCTGGGCTTTGATTTACACCCTGAAAAAAAACAATTGTGATTTGTAGCAAAACATTTGGTGCTTTCAGCGCCTGTAAATGCTATCAAATCTTTATTCTTTTATTTAATCCCAATGTCATATTCTTTTGTGGTTCAGAGAACGACTGACTGACTCTCTGTTGCCTCTTTTCCTCACAGCATGTGGACATCGCAGCCCTACTGATCAAGTACAATACGTGTGTGAACGCTACAGACAAATGGGCTTTCACGCCCCTCCACGAGGCGGCCCAGAAGGGTCGTACGCAGCTCTGTGCGCTGCTGCTGGCTCATGGAGCCGACCCCACCATGAAGAACCAAGAAGGCCAGACAGCACTGGACCTGGCCACGGTAACCACTTCCGTCAGACAGACATTGACACCTTAGGAGTTACTGAGAAATTAGTTTTCAGGCCTGAATGAGCGGTGGGCAAATGTTTTATATTAAAAAAAAATATTCACTTTGTAGTTACACCAGCGACATCCTGCTACTTGTTTCTAAACGGATCCCTTTAAAGAGATGGGGAAAGAAAGTACAGTAAATGAATCTAAATCCGGCTGCTTTCAACTAGTTCTTCTTTGCCGTCCTTGCAGGCTGATGATATCCGCGCCCTGCTGATGGACGCCATGCCACCGGACGCCCTGCCCAGCTGCTTTAAGCCCCAGGCCACAGTGGTCAGCGCCTCAGTCATTTCCCCGGCCTCCACACCCTCCTGTCTGTCGGCCGCCAGCAGCATAGACAACCTGGCCGGACCGCTCACTGAGCTGGCCGCCGCCTCTGCCTCCGGGTCCTCTGGAGTGGCCGACGGAGCCTCAGGCACCGACCGCAAGGAAGGGGACAGTAAGTTTAATGCGTCTATCACATTGAATATTGGTCAGTTGACGCAGAACATTCTGGACATGGATCATTTGTGAGATGATTGTGAGGAAAATGTACATAAACCCTGTTTTTCACAGTTGCCATGTTGGACATGAATATAAGTCAATTCATGAAGAGCCTGGGCCTGGAGCACCTGAGGGACATCTTTGAGAGGGAGCAGGTCAGCCATCTTTAAAATACTTCATACACCTGACGCTAAAACGCTCATGCATTGCTCAAGTTGAACCATTAACGTCACATTAGTATTTGATGTCTGTCAATCACAGAAGACAGTTTAACACGACCCGACACGGACTGAGATGATTTCAACGGTTGGTAAAAACTTCCCAACCTTTTTATATTTTATTTCCTTTCCTCAGATCTCTATGGATGTGCTGGCTGACATGGGTCACGAGGAGCTGAAGGAGATTGGAATTAATGCATATGGCCACCGACACAAGCTTATCAAGGGTGTTGAGAGGCTGCTGGGCGGCCAGCAAGGTGAGGGAGGCATCAGGTCAAGAATCACCTACAAACCGTAGCATGCTGTGATGTGATGTTTGTTTTGTTTGCTAAAATTGTTAAAATAAACCGCACAACGTCATCACTTGCATGGACAATGGATTTAGTTACCGTAAGATTCACTCCCTCGTGCTTAGGTCGCCGTTTTAAAGAAAGTGAGGAAATACAGGAGGCACTCTACGGTGATGAACTGTTCTGTTGTCTTTCAGGTGGCAACCCCTACCTGTCATTCCATTGTGCCAACCAGGGCACCATCCTGATAGACCTCGCCACAGACGACAAGGAGTACCAGTCTGTGGAGGACGAGGTGAGTCCAGTTCACTCTGTTTATGGCGTCTGTTAACAGCCACGGTCGATATCTCTGAATATCTGTGCATAGAACTCCTAGTCTTCTTCAGCAACAGAGAAGCAAAGCAACACTTGGCCGACCATTTTCTGATGGCAAGTAATAATGTGCCGTGTTATAAAACCGTGGTGTTTTTGTTGTGTGTCCCTCAGTTGCAGAGCACCATCAGAGAGCACAGAGACGGAGGCAACGCTGGTGGCGTGTTCAGCAGATACAACATCATCAAGGTCAGAAGGAGGAATCCCTCTGCACTGTCTGTTGATACTGAACAGCTTCTATAGGGACAGCTCTCTGACCTGTCAGCATTTAGTTATTGGTGTAAAATAGATATAACTCACCTTGAGCTGCAGAAACAATGTCACCAACTCTTTTGTGTTGGCAGTAAATCTGTTTTACATCTTATCAAACCGAACATCTACAACAACAGAAGGTTTCAGAAACTGGGACGTACATTTTGTAGACAATAATTGTCAGTTGCAGCTCCTCCGACATGTCGTTTGATATGTGTTATATTGTGCGCCACAGATTCAGAAGGTGGTAAATAAGAAGCTGAGGGAGCGCTACACCCACCGGCAGAAGGAAATCGCAGATGAGAACCACAACCATCACAATGAGCGGATGTTGTTCCACGGTAACCACAACCTCCTGTTTGCTTCGTGTGTCGGCATCATTGTGTCTCTTTTGAGTTTAGTTCTTAATACCGCTGCTGCTGCTGCTGCTGCTGCTGCTGCTGCTGCTGCTACTACTACTAATACTACTACTACTGCTACTAATACTGCTGCTGCTGCTACTAATACGACTACTACTGCTGCTGCTACTACTAATACTACTGCTACTGCTACTACTACTGCTGCTGCTGCTACTGCTACTACTAATACTACTGCTACTGCTGCTACTACTGCTACTGCTACTACTACCTGCTGCTGCTGCTACTGCTACTACTAATACTACTGCTACGGCTGCTACTACTGCTACTGCTACTACTACTGCTACTGCTACTGCTGCTACTACTGCTACTACTAATACTACTACTGCTGCTACTGCTGCTACTGCTGCTACTACTACTGCTACTACTACTGCTACTACTGCTACTACTGCTGCTACCTGCTGCTACTGCTACTACTACTGCTACTGCTACTGCTACTACTACTACTACTACTGCTGCTGCTACTACTACTACTACTACTGCTGCTGCTACTGCTGCGTGTCGACTACTGTGTGTAATATCATTCTGCCACTGTCGCCGTGTCTTCCTTCAGGTTCCCCGTTCATTAACGCCATCATCCACAAAGGCTTCGATGAGCGCCACGCTTACATCGGAGGGATGTTCGGAGCAGGGATCTACTTTGCAGAGAACTCCTCAAAGAGCAATCAGTACGTCTACGGCATCGGTGGAGGCACAGGCTGCCCGACGCACAAAGACCGATCCTGCTACCTGTGCCACAGGTGACTTTGACTTGACCTTGGTGTTAATTTTGTCAGCAATTCTTTATTTAGTTTGTTTTTATCATATTTAGTCAACTTCATCCTCCTCTTTCTTTGTCTGTAGAAAACGTATTCCTTCTTTTGTCGACAGTATTGAATGTCTAAACGGTTAAGTTTTTAAAGACGTTGGTGCCGTCTCGTCTCGTTATAATCGAGCCCTTGCCCTGATGCGTCTCCTCTCTCCCGCCCTCTCAGGCAGATGCTGTTCTGCCGAGTGACCCTGGGGAAGTCCTTCCTACAGTTCAGTGCTATGAAGATGGCCCACGCCCCTCCAGGACACCACTCGGTGATCGGGCGGCCCAGTGTTAACGGCCTGGCCTACGCTGAATACGTCATCTACAGAGGAGAGCAGGTAAACAGACACCACCCGTTCACATTTATCAAGAGTCAAAGTAAGGATTCTTGAAAAATAAAGGAAAACTCTAACATATCTATATGAAATATCGTTTCCACACTGTACGTGTGCATCTCTTTGATGTTCAACTTCTTATAAGTTCATAGCACATGTTTTGATTGTGCTTGTAGTTTCTGAGATGCAGAGACACTGAGTTGTAATTGATATCCTAAAATATAGTGAAAACACTGTATAGATATTTTAATAGTGCCCAAAGACTTGATATATTATGTGTGGAAAGATATTTCAGCAAAATGTCGTGGGCACAAATGAGTAAAGGAGGTATGGGACCGCTGTGGGTGATGTTGGCTAACGTCTTGCTATATTTGTTCCTTCAGGCCTACCCGGAGTACCTCATCACCTACCAGATCCTTAAACCGGACAGCGCAGCCCAGGCTGCTGCAGGAGCTGAGCAGAAGTCGTAGTTACTTTACGTCTCACGCAAACACACACAAGGACTCGATGCTCGTTATTTTCTCCTTTGTATTGCAAATACCTAAACACCTTTTTATTTACCAAACACATTTCCAGTCCAGTAGAACCCATGGTGACCAGTGCTTCATGAGCAGATATGCTGTATAATACTCGTGGTGTTCACAGACTTTTTCTTTTTTTGCATCGGCTGCATGCTAATACAGAAGCATGTAAGACCCAATAGTGTGCGTGGGTTAGTTCTTTCCCCCTCCTCACCAATCAGGAGGAAGCTTGTAGAGACATTGAAGTATCAGCATTAACAGTTTGTCACTCGTCTCATGCCTTGTGACTGTGCAGAATCATCCTCCACACACACATCACACACACACACACACACTGTCTCAATGTCAAAGCCTGTAACCTGTGGACTACTACTGCCCCACCGCATCTAGGTTCATCCTGTATAGAATGGCCTCTGGTAACTGTGATGTTAAAGCTAACTTAGAGAACACTACCAACCAGGTCACAGTGTATTGTTGCTATGCTGTAACGCTGACTTTCCCAAACTTTCACCCCAAGAACACTACAAACGCTGAACTGAAATGTTTTTAGTGGTTTTATTCAGGGCTGGACATGCTCGATAGAGGAAAGGCTCTCTGTCAAATCACAAAAACTCTTCTATTGTCATTACAATCTTGATATATGTGACAGAAGTAACAAAGCTGAAATGCAATGTAAGGCATCATATTTACACAATCGTAAACTAAAGCGTGGATGTTGTAAATGAAAAGCTATATATATATATATATATATATATATATATATATATATATATATATATATATATATATATATATATATATATATATATATATATATATATATATATATATATATATATATATATATATATATATATATATATATATATATATATATATATATATATATATATAAAAATGAGCTGTGCTTCAAGACGGTAGAGTCAGTAAACGTTCAGATGGTTGAGATGTGCTTGTGATGCCTTACAAGTTAACACGATAGCCAGTGAGCTTAACAAAGCACCCTTTCTGTCGCCTACTCTCAGACATCCCACGCCTAAGGATTTGCACTTTTACATAGAAGCCTATTTAAGTTATTTTGAATTTAAATTGCAAATTTTCGGGGGAAAAACATTTGTACAGGTTGTGTAAATGGTTGTGTATAACTTGCTGTTTAATAGTATCTTTTGAGTTAAACTGTAAATGACATCTGAATTTTCCTTTCATGTCTTCTTGATTCTCCCAACTTTGTTTTTTTTTTTTAAATAAATGTCCCATTAACAGCTCCTTGTTTTATGTTCATTTTAAAATGTCAAAATTCTGTCTGTATGACTATTGCTGTAGTTTGTTTTTTTTAGTTTCTGTCTTCACTGTATACAAGAAGTTTAACTGGCATGAAATATTAAAGCCTCTGCGTTGATGCTGTAGTAGCACAGTTGACTAATTTTGATGGCACATGACATCATGCAAAGAACCAAACGGGTATTATTTGACTATAGAAAACAGAAGCCTGTGGTCCTACTTCAAGCACTCACACCGAACAAAGCATATAGTTAAAATGCCTTTAATAGTTTAGCATATAAAAGTAAAAAAAAATACAAAGAGTCTTCCTCAGAGGCTAAATTACACCAGCATGTCAAACAATAAATATATCACAGGGAGGTGGTGTGGAAAAGAATTACATAATCATTCATTTAGGCTAATTAATTCATAAAACATCAAAAACCTGTAATAACAAATAAGCAATAGTCTTCAATATTATACCTGTTTAAGTAAACATTTTGTTATTCTTCCATGTTCTGTCTTTAACTTTCTAACATGAAACTAAATATCGTTTCCCAAAAAGACTACAACAGACTACAACAATGGTCGCACGCATTGTACGTCATCATGGTCAGCTGACTGCGACTGCAGCTCGCGACAAGAGTGGAAATGCGTTTGTTTTGTTGTGTTTTTCTAAAGTGAATTATGTGAAAGGTTAATTTATTCCCATACAAAGTGTAAGGCACGTTGGTGGTCACGTGACTCTTCGGTTCACTTTGTTTATTGACATATAAGTGAATATAAAGTTATATAAAGTTTCCATGCTCGGTCGCAGATATGCATTGGAAAACCTTTTCTGTCTTTGCGTTACTTCTAAACATTATCAAAACTTCAAGCAACTTCATATGTCATCACAGTGGATGTGGGGAGACCAGTAGGAGATCTTAAACACTTCTGGGAAAGCACTGGTTTCTGGTAGGTCAAATACAAATCATTCTAGCAAAATACACAGTGGTGGAAAGCAAGTGAGAAAGTTGTCATATTGTTAAATTAGATAAATAATATGCTTTTATTACATCCCGAATCTATCAGAAGACCTCTGTAGTTAAACTTGTGTATTAAATAATGTTGCACCAATTAAGCATCTTCAACAAAGCAGTGACATTTTAAAATGTTCGTTTTTTCCACTGGAGACTGGCAGGGTTTTCTCAAATGACTCAGTCTGAAGTCTTATGGGCTACACTTTAGTCTTTGTAGCTGGTATATAAAACACATTCTGAATCTATAAATGCATTGTTGTGTCACTGGAGTATCCTCAAAGGTAAAAAAGGGGGCTCTTCTTTGTGCTTAGTCCCCCGCTCCCTCACACCCAGGCCCACCAGTTTGACCTGAGCGTCGACCAGCAGCTGAACCTGGCCTATGTGGGCTCGGTCCCCCATGGAGGGATCCAGCAGGTCAGGATACACTGGATGTTGGAGCTGGTCACTGCACAGTAAGTGAACTAGCAAGTTATATATTCACGTGCAAGAAAAAACTCCACTAGTCTAGTTTGAAGATGTTATGATGCTTTACAGCTGTCTTGATTTTGTTGTAGGGATATTGGAGGACAACCCCAGTACAACTTCACTAAACTGGACCAGCTGATAGATCTCTTGTGGATTAATGGACTCCGACCAGGTATCGAAACACATCATGACAATATATTTATGTTGCATATTTAATAAAGTAATCTATTTTCCAAAATAAGTCACACAACTCTTCATGTTTTCATGGATGAAATGCTCATTGTTCAGTAACTTCTCTATTATATGGTTAAGTGAATATTATTGAGGTGCTTTTGTCCCAGAGAGCATATCACCCCAGTGTTTTAGGATTTACTTTAACGTTTACTTGTTTACAAGCGTCTTATGGTGTGGGACCAGCCTACATTATTATAATTCTTTGTTGTTTTATAATCCTTCACAGCCTTGCCTTTGTCACACAAATAAGCTTTTTGAACTATGCACCAAAACGATAGAATTCCTTCCCCAAGGCTATAAGAGATGCAAGCTCTGTGAACACCTTTAAACAATTAGAAACATATTTATTCAGCATTGCTGTCGCTCTACCTTTGTTTTATCGTGCAGTATTTGCACAGATTTGTTTTGCTGGTGTCTGTAAATATCTAAACTGTAATTAATTCCTGCACTTCTGATGTTCAGGTTTTGAACTGATGGGCAGTGTCTCTAACTATTTCACTGACTTTGAGGACAAACCACAAGTGGTCGAGTGGAGAAACCTGGTTTATCTCATAGCCAAGAGGTACATCGGTGAGTGAGGGCCATTGTTTTGTACACGCTGTTTGCACACCATGTAATAAAAACCTGACTCTGAAAGAAATACATGAGTTGTAATAAGAGAACAATATATAATAATGAGTAGACTAAAAGCAGCTTAATCTGCACTGTATGATCCTGCTGCTTCATAATGTGAGTTGCATCGTGTTGTGTTTAACTCCAGATAAGTTCGGCCTGGGAAGCGTCTCTCAGTGGAACTTTGAAACATGGAACGAGCCGAACAACCACGACTTTGATAATGTCTCCGTCTCAATTCAGGGTAAACTCAAAATCATCCGACGTGATATTTAGATTTGTTTTGAAGTGGAAATTGTGGCTGAATGTAGCCGTTGATAGTAACAAGGAAATGCACATTCTCCTAAATAAAGTAAGACGCAATGCTGTGCCCATGAGCAGTTCTGTGGTTCTCTCAGTGTAATAAACTTTTCTTTAGGGTTTCTAAACTACTATGATGCCTGTTCGGAGGGTCTGCGCGCTGCCAGCGGTCTCCTGAGGTTCGGGGGTCCGGGAGACTCCTGTCATTCTCCCCCACACTCCCCTTACTGCTGGGCCATGCTGCAGCACTGCTACAACGGCACCAACTACTTCACTGGGGAGACGGGGGTCAGGATGGACTACATCGCCCTGCACAAGAAGGTGGGCTTTTCTGGACTCAAAGCATATCTAGAACAAATATTAATAAATACAAAATATTTGTAATATTCATTGCTGTGAAGATTTTATTTCCTGCGACACAGTCTAGTTGTATATTCATTTTCGAGAATAAACACAAAGATATTGATGTTATTTAAATGCATTTTATGTATTAATGCATTCATTAGATTAATTATAAACACAATATTACATTTTCTGCCGCTAGGGTCTCTCAATCAAAACAATAACATGTCGTGAAGTAGCGTGGGATCATAGGAGTATTTGTTCTTATATCAATGCCGTCATTGCAGTCGGCTACTCCTGGTGAGGATTTCTTCATCGTTCAAGGTTTTTTCCGGGAGCCGAATTATCCGCAGAGGTCTCCTACTCTGAAAAACAAACACACGTGATGATTAAAACCGGTGTATACACTGAATAAAGCAGTTTCACGTTAAAAATCAGTGTTTCACCGATGAGGTTCGGCTGCTTCAAACGTTTGCTCAGCTTGTTTCTTTGATAACTTGAGATCCAGACGTACGATGACTAAAATCCTTCATCTGGTTGAAATATAGAGATCTAAGTGTTTCTTAAAAAATGTGGCTTAAAACTGGATAAAAGGTTAATGTATGACGGCTTCTAGCAGAGCACCAAGACTCTCCATTACAGGCGACCAAATGAAACGCACCGCTAGCTTCAATGAAATGACTGATTTTTGAAAGTTGTTGGAAAGATTTTGGATAATAGAAGCAAACAACTCAACAACATATATATTTTAAGACAGTTTAAAGCGGAAATGTTACATATTATTCCTTTTTTTTATTGTAAAACTTATGCCATTAGAATCACTTTTTTGGAAGCTGACTTTCTCTTTCTGACTCTCAGGGAGGAGGCTACTCATTGCCCATCCTCCAGCAGGAGATCCAGACGGTGGGAGAGATCCAGGAGCGTTTCCCCCAGTACCGCAGCGTCCCGGTTTACAATGATGAGGCTGATCCGCTGGTGGGCTGGTCCCGGCCGCAGGAGTGGAGGGCTGATGTGACCTACGCTGCCATGGTGGTGAAGGTAAGGAGAGCAAATTAATATTTGTATAAGTGTAGAGCAAATAATGTATTTATTTGAGAAGATGTTGACTCACACAATGACTTATTGTCTTTCATTATTAACGATC
Source organism: Cottoperca gobio (assembly GCF_900634415.1). Lineage (NCBI taxonomy): Eukaryota > Metazoa > Chordata > Actinopteri > Perciformes > Bovichtidae > Cottoperca > Cottoperca gobio. The sequence goes on from NC_041363.1 coordinate 3,788,138, forward strand.
TGGAAGTTTATTACCGTTTATACGTTATTACCTCCAACAGGTAATAAACCAGCACCAGGATCTGCTGCTGGCTGACCCGACCAGCACCATCAACTACACCCTGCTCAGCAACGACAATGCCTTCCTCAGCTACCACCCGCACCCCTTCACCCAGCGCACGCTCACCGCTCGCTTCCAGGTCAACAACACCCAGCCGCCTCACGTCCAGATGATCAGGAAGCCTGTCCTCGCGGTCATGGGCCTGCTGGCTTTGCTAGGTGACGGTCTTATTTGCTCTACGTTGACCTCGATGGAAAATGTTCATTAGGTCAAGGAAAGATGTGAAGGAGAATTCACGAGGACGCTGGACCGCAGCCTAGAACAGGCGTCCCACCGGGGCTTTATATGTGCCTCAGTGGACTTTAATTGAAATGTGTGTTTTATAATGTATAATCAAAGCTCAGGTCTATACTGTATTTTGGATGGAAGAGATGAGGATTTATGATTGTATTGCCAACAACTACACTGTAGCTGCACATGAATGTTGCTGCCCCAGTCCTTGTTTAAACGCCGCTCCTGTATGTGATTCCACTTTAAGGAGAGACGCAGGTCCTGGCTCAGGTTTTGAGCTCAGCAGGAACCAACAACAGCACGCTGGGAGTTCTCGCCAGCAACCACAAACCCGTAACACGGGGCGGCTCAGACAGCTGGCAGGCAGCGGTGCTGGTCTACAACAGTGACGACAACAGCAGCTCCACTAACACTGACGCTATCACCGTGTCGCTGAAGGGACTGGCTGCACAAAAGGGTAAGTTTAACTAAATACTGCTGGGATTAGAAGTCAATTCAAGTGTATGACAACATTGATTTATTTCTGAAAGAGAGTTAATGTCAGTCCTCCCTGTTATCCAGGTCTTGTGTATGTCACATATTACATTGACAATAATGTAACCAACCCGTACCAACTGTGGCAGAGCATGAGCAGCCCCGACTTCCCCACCGCAGAGCAGTTCAGACGCCTCAGGAGTGTGCAGGTAAACAATACTATAAGAATGTAGATACATTATGATATACTAGTTTTTTTCAAGAGTTGTGTGCAATAATTTCACAACACTGGATGTGAAGCGTCTTGCTTCTGTAACTAGATTAGATATTATAACAGTAATATAGCTGAAAAAGATTATTATGTTTGTGTCAGGACCCTCATGTTGATGGACCCTGGGACGTTCCTGCAGGGGACACTCTGACTCTGAAAGCCAAACTGTCTGTGCCCTCTGTCCTCCTCGTCCATGTGTGTGCCCAGCCCAAAGCAGTGCCAGACCAGGTCAGTACCAACACACGACAACAATGTTAAAGTCTAAACTCATTTGATTGTTCTTCTTGCTTGCATGTGCTTCACAGTCCACCCTCAAGCTTCTCATAAATGTTCGTTATCTTCAACTGAATCTTATTTTATGCACAGCTGAGCATATGTGTTTGTGTCAATGCAAGTAAAACAAGTAAGATATTCTCCAGTCGCTAAATAAGAAAGTGTTTTGTGATTTAGATTTAGGTATGACTGCAGTATGTCCTGAATGCAACTCAAAGCTTGTGTTACGATGAAAGCTTGATGGACGTAAGTGGTACACAGCCAACAGGAAAATACATGTATTGTACTGAGCTGCATATTAAAAAAAGAAAAGTGAACCCTCAACCTTTTTTTGGCTTTTGATCAGGTTAATGGATTACGCTTCATCACGATCACCAAAGGCCAAGTCCTGGTTGTGTGGTCAGACCACTGTGTTGATTCCAAGTAGGTGCACATGATTATTTCTTTATTTTTGCATTTGTCACTGCAAGAACATATTAAGGAGTGAAAGTAGCCAGACACGTTACATATTCATTATTTTAAATGTACTATGTGTAATTTTTAGAAAATCCTTAAGCCGTTAAGTCAGCATTCTGGGCATCGGCCTAAACAGTGGCGTGAAATTACAATTACATGTTATATAAAGAATAACGTCGCTACCTGTAATGATCCTATATTTTATTTGGATCAGTGGCTTTAATACTAACTAATAACTAACTACTAAACTTTACGTTTACAGCTAGCTGGCTAACCTTAGCTTAGTTTAGGTTAGCATCAGCTAGTTGGCCGCACCTGCCTTGTAATGCTCTTAGCTAGCATAAAGCAATTGTTAGTTATACACCAATTTATTGTTGGCTAACATCAGAACAGTTTGTCTTAATACATAAGTATCATAGAGCACATTAGCTGGTGGAGTAATTTGGCAAGCTAGCCAACTAACATAACCAATCAGATAGTATTTTGCTAGAGATTATGTTAGCGAGCAAACAAGCTAGTGTTAGCAAGCTAGCTGTAATAAACCGCATGGATCTGGCGTTGGTTGCTACGTAACGTTAGCTGTTAAAGTAATTTGCAAAAGGCAAGCTAACCAGTTTATCAGCAAGATCAGCCCTGGTAGTCTGGATGGATTAGTTAACGTTATCTACTCAAGGCAGTATAGCTACATTAGCTACACACTGTTGTAAGGGTTAGCACTCAGGAGCGTGCACGGTGCATTAACGGCACATCCTTTGGATTCTCCCAGCAAAACCGTCCCGAGTCCTTCACATAGAAATCAGTCCACATGAACCGAGAAAGTCTTATGTTTTTAAGTTACGTTACAATCTGTTCACACATTGCAAAGTGCTTCACATAGTACCTTTTTCAAAACATGTCTTATCTGGAACATCTCTTATTGAGTGCAGCAGTAGATTTAATCTCTGTATGACTGTCGAAATGAATTTGATACGCATGGACCAAGAACAAACACTCATTCATGCATTTGAACTTCTATGTTTTTGCAGATGCATTAAGACATTTGAAGTGGAGATCTCCACAGACCACAAGGAATTTAGCAGAATTAATACTCAAGACACCATTTTCACTTCTTGTGTTTATTCACCTGGTAAGAATTCCCCGTAAATTATTTTAAGGATTGTTAAGTGATGGCAAAGAGCAACAAAACAAAATAATACCATATACCATGTTGTGTTCTGTAGTGGACCTGGAGGTTGGCGGGCTGTACAGAGTCCGAGCTGTGGACTACTGGGGAAGGCCCGGCCTGTACTCGCTGCCAGAGAGGTACTCGGAGGAGCACTAAACCAAGGTCAAGTCTGGTCGTGTTTATAGTGTGTTTCTAAATAGTTTTGTAAAATGTAAATACATTTTATAGAGATCAATGTGCTGATCATATATGTTATATATTGTATGGGTCATTTAATTAAGTCTCATATTTACTTTTTATGCTTATTTTTTTAATGCGTTTTTTTAAAGGTTAATAATTTCCTGAAACAGCTGGGTACAGTAGTTTTTTAGTAAAGTAAATAGCACATTTGTTGGGGACTACTTTCAGCGGTGGATTGATACACAGATAAATAATGTTGCACAACAATAGATGTCTCTGGTACAGAAGGTTCATGATACACAGGTGATACTTGTTCTTTGTTGACTTTGGTCTTTTTCATGAGATTCATCAATACTAAGAAGAACATACAGAATAACTCTAGACTTTTAATATATTTACACATGAATAGGACAACTTATTACACTTGTTAAAATTAGATTTCACGGTTCATGCTTGTGGTGCAGTTGCAGATAATACATAATGTCACTGAGCAATGAGATTAGTAATGAACTGATGAATACATGAGGATTTTGTTATCTTTTTAAAATGTGTAATATTCTATTTTTTTAATACTCATATTTGTATACAATTGTGTTTTTTATGTTTGTGCGCTGGATAAGTAAAAGTCACTTGTTTAAAAGGTCGTTTTTACAAAGACAACAGCAAGTTTCTTTACAAAATGTATTGTCACCAATACAGAATGATTACACGGTGCAGATGTTACCCATCGCGGTGCAGATGTTAAGAAGGGGAGAATCAATCGAATTCATCAGATAATTCCCTCCTATGACGTTGGAACATAGCAAATCATAAGCATAACATGATTATTCTCCTATACGCGTCTTTGAGAGGAGTTCTGTCTTCATCTTGGGCCGGAGGATGAATCCAGTGTAATGAAGGGCTGCTCAACAAACTCCAGAGGAAACAGTTTAGCAGGCTCCTGTTAAGAAAAGAGGAACAAGTGTTAGAGGAGTCGACATGAATATACAGACTAACATTTGTTCAAGTTAGTAGTTAAGATCCAGAGATGAAGACTTTCCCACAATGCTAAGTTTTCTAAGCTTTTACAAGTCTTGTGACTCTTCCAGACTTTCCAAATGTTATCGGAGTGAAGTGGTCAAATTCTGCCGTGAACGGCTGCGAGCAAACTGCTTGGGGAGGATCAGGTACTACACTGAATGTGAAAGACTGAGTACGTACCAGACTGCAGCACGGGCTGGAACTCTCCGACCATGCAGATTTCCTCCTGTTTTTGGCGGACGACCCTCTGGATGCTGGGGGGGAGGCCGCGGGGGTTGCGGGAGAAGAGCAGGGAGTATCCGTCCTCGCAGCTTCCATCTTCCTTCAGGGTGCGGCAGGCATAGGTGAGGGCGTAGTTGTCATAGTCTGTGTCAATGACCCAGTAGTTGTCACCTGTACGAGCAGAGAGCAAGAAGTTCGTCTCAACCGTGTGAGAGAAGATACGGAGAGAGTGTGTGCATACAAGAGAAGAAGCGTACCGCCGCTGGACAGGTAGTTGGCCAGGCCCTGGTAGTTCATGAACATCTTGCCGGGAGTGCTTGGGTCGGGTACAGAGTACTGAGCAGCCATGTCTGCGCACACAACCCAGAACCTGGATGTCAAATCGGGGGGGAATAAATTGTCACATTTGCAAGCAGTAAATCTTTCATTTAAACTTATCACATTCAGGCTGCTACTAAATGGTGGGAATTGGGAGCTTCTAAAAAATGACAAAAACACACCCAAAGAGAGTGACTCTGCCTCTGGAGGAGGCAACCATGAAGCCATCGTCTCCAATTGTGTACTCAGCGGAGATGTTGTCCTCCAGGAACAAACCCTCCGGATCCTTCTTCTGCAGAGCGTACCACTTTCCTGCGTACTGTCGGGGGGGGGGGGGGATATATTCAGTAGAATATGGATATGCACGTTTCTTTTGTATTTGTACTGCAATTAGGGATACAGATAGCCAGAGGTGGAAGAAGTACTCTCATCTTGAGTAAGAGTTGTAATACCAGTGTAGAAATACTTTAGCAGTAAAAGTCCTGCAAACAAAATGTACTTAAGTACAAAAGTATTATTATTATAGAATATTTTAGTAACAATGTTTGTATCACTCACTAAAATACTCTTATTCATTAGTGATTAAAACAATTAAATATTCTATAATAACACACATTCTGCATAATGATGAATACTTTTACATTTGATATTTTAAGTACATTTTGATGCTAATACATTCGTACTTAAGTAAAGTTTGGATGCAGGACTTTCACTTGTAACAGAGTATTTCTACTTCTACTTTTACTCAAGCAAAAGATGCGAGTACTTCTTCCACCTCTGGTATCAGAGTTCAAGTTACAGTAACTTATACTAGAACTGAGTTAAATACTTTAAGACATGTTTCTGGACTCACTCTTGCGGGGTCAAAGTCGCCTTTGACTGTGAAGCTGTCCACGACGCAGGAGGCCCGGCTCTGCTCCACACCGGCCAGAAGCAACATCAGCAGGGCGAAGACTTGGAAGTCCATTCTGTGCAAAACAGTCGAGCACATGTTAATGTAGTCTTCGTTACTTTACAGCAGCTTGAAGACAAAAAAAGGCTCTTTTGCAACTCCAAATATCACTTGTTCCCCACAAAGCAGCGTCTTCTTACCTGAAAGTGTTGCAGGAAGTTTTCAGTGCAGAACTGCGGTGAGAAGACGGCGAGCAAGCCTTTTTATATCGGACGCTCAGACAGGCTCACTGATTATTTTCTCTTGTTGAACCTAAATGCAGAGTTTAATCTACCGCTTATCCAGTTACCAAAATCCCCCGCTGTAAGCTGTTGAACCCTCACATTCGGCAGTGTGTGGGCTTTATGTAATTGTTTGCAGGGCTCTATAATTGGGATACATAACGGCAGATGCACCTGGGCAAAGAGGTGACCTGAGCCTCAAGTCACACGTGCAGGGCGAATGTGTTTACATGAGCGGAACCACGTCAGAACTGCTGAGAAAGAAAAGTGACAGTGTTTGTTTTTCTGTACTTAATGTGATCTTGTTCCTGTTTATATGTTCGTCCATCTTTAGATAATATTTAGTTTTGTACTACTTTTAAACTAGCCTTGATAACTAGGGACAGAAATCTCACTTTTGGGTTTGCCTGGTTCTGTTTAATGCAAAGTGACTGTAAGTGCACTAAAAGCTTTTCTTTGTTCATTGCTGTATACAAAACGTTTTATATTTGGTGTAAAACATAAAAAGATCCAGAGTCTAAGGATAAATATATATAGGAAACAACCGAGACGAGAGCGGGGTGTTATATTTGCTGCTACAGATGCATTGAAAAACCTAATTTGAATCGTTACTCACAATCAGTATGTTCTCCATCAGTTCTTAAAGCCTATTTGTGGACTTGCCATCGTTTTTACACTTTAAATTTTTTATTTTTTTATTTTGTTAAAGCTTTTCTTTTATTCCTGACATACATTATTATTAATTTTGTATTTTTTACATTAATTTTGTATTTTTTACATTAATTTTGTATTTTTTACATTAATTTTGTATTTTTACATTATTAATTTTGTATTTTTCACATTATTAATTTTGTATTTTTTACATTAATTTTGTATTTTTCACATTAATTTTGTATTTTTCACATTATTAATTAATTCCACTAAATGTATCTAACAGTGTTTCTTTGAAGATTCAGATTAATATAAAAAAAATGCAATCAACAAATAATGTATGATGTATATAGGTTAAGATAAACTTTATTGAAAGAAGTGATGAACACATTAATGCTTTTACTTTTTGTACATTTCGTTTTGTTGCTCATACTTTAACATCTTGAATGCTGAACTTGTAGTTTTTTACGTATTATAATTATTGTTTTTTTTAGTTCTTAAATACCGTAATCTGTTTAGTTGTGCACTTGAACTATTCTTCCTGTAAACTACAGCAGGTGAGACCTGAATAAAGACAAGTAGCATGCCAGTAAGTCTGTACCGGGCATTATTGTTCTTCTAATAATAACCTGTCCCGAGTATATTAGGTAAGGCCTCTGTGCTTTGACATTCTGGACGTTCAGCTCAACATGTGACTCGTCAATAGTATTAACTCTGCATCTCTACTCTGAAAACAAAAGCTAGGTTTAAATGATTGTTGACGCACAATTGCTTAACTGGAGGTGAGCTCGGGTTCAGCATGTCTGGGCTCCAGCCATGTCAGGACACTGACTCCTGGACGTGAATACCGTAACATCAAGATGAATGTTATTAGCATCGGAGCAACTTCACTGTGACAAACACATAAATATTTTATATCATGTCAGCTTATTATCTACACAATGTAAAAGTATTTGTGTTTGATATTAACTGACAGGGAGAGCAGATTACTCTGAGCAGCAGCATCGGGAATGAATTATAATGCATTTCTCACTTTTTACATTATGGTTTGAATAAATCTTTAGTTGATCTTTAGAAATAAAGTCCCTAAGAGGGTCTGAAAGGTCCATAAATATAGCAAATAAAATAATGAAGATGATCCAAGAACATTAAACACTTCTGCATTCAATGACTAATGTCAACAAAACACTTGATTGCAAATATTGTTTTTATTTTAATATAACATCTGTCAACAGGGGCTAAAGGAGAACTCGGATAATAACTTAAAGTCACATGCTTGTAAATAAAAGACAAGACTACAGTGATCATGTACTTGTGTATTTATGACATTTTTTCATTACAAACATGAACTTGATAACTCATGAGTGCGGCTGCATTTTCGTTGTTACAATGCCGAGTTAAAGAGCGTTATATAACTAACTTAAAAATCACTGTATCTGGCAATCCAGAGAGGTGTTGTATTATACAAGGGAACAGTGACTGGTTGGGAATTACACATGGACATCCTCACATCTCGCACCAGCTTTACTTCAGAATACTTTCTGCACGTTCTGTAAGGAGAGTAAGTGGGATTAGTACATTTAGAATGTTATATATTAAAGAATAACATGATTTATATTGAATGGCTGTATATTGTACACTGGTGTTGCTATTATTGCACATTTGACACGTGATTGTGGCGGCTGAGGCTACCTTCTATTTCCTTGGCGATGCGCAGCTCCTCATCGCGAACCTTTTTCTCCTCCTCTGCGATCCTCTTATCCTCAGCCCCAATAGGCTTCAGGTAATCTGACAAAATTAAGGAGTTTCTTTAAAGCAGCTGACATTACAGGGAAAATGGCAATATTGTCTTTATTTCAAAATGACATTTGGTAACCTAAAGTGCACATCTTGTTAAGATGCACCAAGAAAGAATTGCACGTACAAATATACCCGACTAAAGCCTAAAGTGTCACATCCACCTTAAATAAAATGCTGCAGGAACTCAATGGAGATCTTTAATCTTTTGAAACTTCAACCTTTTTATGATCTTTAATCCAGTAATTTATAATCTCATTTTTCAATTAACGACATTGCATGCTTTTTCTGTAAAAGGATTAGGTTTTAAACAATGTGTGCAGTAGGCTTGGGGTGGGGGTGACCTTAGGATTCTGATTAGATTCCAAAAATCTATTTTTAAAAACGTTTTTTCGACAAAAGAACAAAGATATTGTTACTGATTTGTTGAAAAAATAAGAATCACAAAATACCAGTTAGTTTGCATCCAATTTATTTTTATAATTGAAATAAATAGGCAGTTGCCCTAAGCCTACCAAATATATTTTTTTGTATGACTTGAGCTTATTATCAAAGTAACTGGGAAATACTAAAAACGTTTTAGTAAAGTTTATTCATGCAAGTTAAGCATTTAGAGTCTTCTCCCGTATGCGGTCCAAATGACTGTTATAGTCAGTATATTATGGTGGATTTATCTCAGTGCACTGTTCTAGTAAAATGCATGATTACTAATAAGTAAATAACTCACCATATCGCTGTTTGCCATAGATGATGCCAGCAATCAAAGCTGAATACCTTGCGGTCTGTAAAGGAGAAAACCATGCAAATGAATGCAGTTCCTAAAAAGTCTATACATATTCTTATAATCAAGTGACAGGATATTTACAAGTATTAAGGCAAATGATAGCTGAAAGTAGCCTTTGCTTGACATCTTTACTTAGCATTGCTTCCACCTATTGAACTCTATAGAGTTCTTCAAGAATTTAATGAGACCTTGGTCATGTCACAAACTACACAGCTAAGAGAGTTGAATTTAAAGGAGTTTCCAGATGGGTTAGGGCCCACACTTTAAGTCGGCAAAAACAGAACTCACTTAGAAGCATTAGTTTTATAATAATATATACTTTAACAGTCTGTCCACCTGTCGTTTGACGTGTGTCACCACCAAACATGAAGGGCAGTGGACAACGAGGACAAGAAATAGGTACTAAAACTACAGCTGAAATTAAATGCTTTAACTACAAGTTAACTTGTTATTATTACAGAGATAAAATGCAGCGATATTGTTGCCTCCTATTGGATTACTGTCCATTATATCCAAGGACATTAACAGCCTGCGTCGTTTCAATGGAGACACTAAAGTGCGACTGTAAGCTACTAGCTAGCAACGTCAAGGGTGAAATTACGTCGCACTACACAATAACATTCAACACGTGCATTAAGACATATCTATAATGCAGCACAAAGGTAATACATCACCTTAGCCTTGGTTTGACTAACTGCAAGTTGAAGTAATGTTGTCAAGTTACGACTAACATTAACTGTCAGCTAACACGCTAACTGTCAGCTAGCACACTAACTGTTAGCTTAGCAGGTTAGCGTGCTGTGTGTATCTCGCAACCTGAAATACGATTGAAAACTTAATTTACATCAAAACACGAGTAAATGTTTTACACAATATGATCTGCAACACGAACCTTAATGAGAGGCGACACTGCAACTGGAGGAACCATCTTTTTACAGCCGTCTAACAACTAGCAGCAGAGGTCACTTTACCACTAGAGGCGAAGATACTTCTTCTTTGAGGATTTCCTGCAGCGGAGAGGCTTTTTGTTGGACTGCTGCCCCCTTCTGGAGGAAGTGAGTCATTGCAGTGGCCATTTATAGATCGTTCCACGAGTTACAATTAAATGTATACATTATTTACATATAACTCTGAACTAAAATAGGCTGTTCCTTTAACAAAATCAAAATAAATATATTAGGTAATAAAAACAAATAAATAAGAGGGAATATTAAATAGAAGAGTAGATACATAAATATATATGTAATTGAGAATTATTCCACTACTCGTGAAAAAAACAAAACAGTTACAATAAAATATATACATTACATTACATCAGCTATAACTCTGAATTATTTTAATATACTTTACTTACTGTTTTACAAATTGTTCTATGGAGAAACCTGCCAAAATCAAAAGTTAATAACTAAAGTTAATAAAAATAAATAAATGAAAGTGGAAATCAAATAAAACAATTTTATCAATTAATTACATTTATTTGTTTATATTATTTTTGTTACATTTAATTTCATATACATTTATTTATCGAGTTATTTATTTATTTGTTATTCCGTCCTCCTTAGTTTACAACTCTCTCCATATATATATATATATATATATATATATATATATATATATACAAATTTCTATATATGCCCATTTGCACTATTGTATATTTGTATGTTTTAATGGTGTGTTGTGTTTTTCGTTTGTACTATTGCTCTACTTGGAGAAGTCAAAGACAAATTCCCATTGAGGTGGAAAATAAAGTAAATCTAATCCAATCAAGGAAGTGTTGCAAAATATTATAAATCATTATCATTACCCTTTAATGTAGCACTGAGGTGTTCCAAAGGAAAACACCTTAAACATTTGCCCATTAAATGTCACAGTAAAGCGGATAAAGACAACAGGCATATTCAGGGGGAACAAGCTAAAATAATAGCATTTGGTAACCATCTAAAGTGCACATCTTATTAAGATGCACTAAGCAAGAATTGCATGTACAACTATACCTGACAAAAGCCTAAAGTGTCACATCCACCTTAAATAAAATGCTGCAGGAACTCAATGGAGATCTTTAATCTTTTGAAACTTCAACCTTTTTATGATCTTTAATCCAGTAATTTATAATCTCATTTTTCAGTTAACGACATTGCATGCTTCTTCTGTAAAAGGATTAGGTTTTAAACAATGTTTGCAGTAGGTTTGGGGTGGGGGTGACCTTAAGATTCTGATTAGATTCCAAAAATCTATTTTTAAAGATATTGCTACTGATTTGTTGGAAAAAATAAAATCACAAAATACCAGTTATGTTGTGTCCAATTTATTTTTATAATTGAAATAAATAGGGAGAGCATTAAGTCTACCATCACGCTATACTAAAACCCCCAGCAGTCAATACACTATATAAAAAGAAGAAAAGCAAGGAACTGTTCTGGCAAAACGTTAGTAAAGGCTTCAATCAGATGGTTTCATGTTGTACATGATTAAACCTTTTTGGACCTTTCTTCTTTTTTGAACTTTGTGTTCCGTACCAAGAGCACCTTCACTACACTTCCCTTCACTACTCATATAGTGTCGTGTGTGTGTTTTTATTAATGAACTAAGACGCTTCACCTTGTTGCATTGCAACAGCAAAGGCTTTCCAGAAGTATAGAAGTGTGCAGGTGACATTTAAAATGAAGCTGAAGTCAATGAGGAGAACAGTTTCATCGGCAGTAAAGTCTTTATTGAAAACAGAGTATCAGACTGCATCGTGGGACTTGGTTGCATGCATTGCAAGTAAATCATACTTCATGGGCGGAACAATTGGACATTGCAAACGCATGAAAAGCAGCACCAGTATTTGGAGGTTTAGTGCACTTTGCAGATCTCCCGTGTGAGCACACATATTGAAAACATTGCAGCTGTAATTAGTAATAAACTCATATTTGTTTCTCAGATCTATGCTACTTAATCTGTCTCTGAAAAGTATATGTTTCACAGTCAGTGGGGCATAGAGATATATAGCAGATACACACACAAGTCAAAGCCGTGGGAGCTGCTATGGTGATAATAAATGCTTTTTCATTCATTCCCCAAGAAGACCGACCGAGCAAAGTTTCACCAAACATATTTAATTAAAAGCAAAATGGTACATTTAAATGTTAAGTTACAAAAACCATCTTCCCACATTGAGTGATAATATCTCCCCATAATGAGCTCGTGTGATCCCTCACTGCCAATTTACTGGGATAAACGTCCAGATGTGGCACTACTGGGGGTTGAACCCTCGTGTTTTGCCTCTGCTCTTTCTATTCGTCCCCAGCACATGCAATGAGGTTTGCACAGTTTTACAGACAAGCATATTATTTCTTTACAAACAGTCACATAAGAAATCAGCGTGCGGGACAGTGGCGGATTTCAAAGCAGCGGTTGAACCTTTTCATTGTCCTGTGTGCAAATCTCACCTTCCCTCGATTCTTCACGGCGGCCGTGTACTGATTGGACTTGAGTTTAGCGTAATAGTCTGAGAACTTGTTGAAGAGGATGGATATGGGCAGACCGTTGAGGATGATTCCAAAAGAGATGCAGACGAAGGCGAAGAGACGACCCAGTATGGTCTCTGGGTAGATGTCTCCGTAGCCCACAGTGGAGATGCTGACCTGCGGGGGAGCGAGGAGATGGAGACACATGACTCACAAATCATACCAGCAGGGTCAGTCAGTGTCCTGGTTACTAGACCTGTGCTGATCCATGTTGCAGCTTTATAACAAACATTGTATTACACAGCACAGTATAATCCCCAATAATCTAGTTTTAACACATTGACACAAGTATGATAACGAAGTATACAGCGTTAAAGCAGAACTCTGGAGCCTCTCTGCAGATTGTAAAGTGATCTGATTATACTGTAGCATTTCCGTGATGAAAAGCAGTTCCTGTAAAACATTCTCAAAATAATGACTTAGCATCGCAATATAATGAATATCGTAGAAATAATTACTTAATATCCCCAAATAATAACTTAGTGGCCTGGTAAGTCCAAATATTGAGAAGGTTTCTCATTATTTCGAGAAAGTTTGTCATTTTAAAGGATCTAGAAGCAGATGTTCTTGCCGTGTAAATGAATGAAAACTACGCATTTACTATCGTTTGGCCCGTGATGACTTATACTATACTATACACTATACAAAGATGTACTTACAGCTGCCCACCACCATGCATGAGGAATACTGGTGAAGTTTGTTTGCGGCATGTCGTGCTCCACGGTGTAAACCATGGCGGAGAAGCTGAAGATGCCCATGGCGATGAAGAGGAAGAGGCAGCCCACTTGCTGGTAGCACTGACGCAGAGTAAAGCCAAACGCCCGCAGACCTGTGGAGTGTCGCGCCAGTTTCAAGATACGAAAGATTCGCATCAGCCTCATGATCCGCAACACTTGGCCCAGCTTTCCCACCTGCCCCACTGCCTGCATGTCGGCCTCGTGCTTCATGTAGTTTTCCTCATTGTCAAAGAACTCCAGGATGGCCTGCAGGTGCTGAGGCAGGATGGCGATCAGGTCCACGGTGTTGAGCACACTTTTGCAGAAGGATTTGAGCTCAGGAGTGGACACCAGGCGGAGCAGGTACTCCATGGTGAAGAAGGCGATGCAGATGGACTCAACGTACTCCCAGTACGTCTTACCACTGAGCTGACCTTTGGGAGTTCTGAACTGCATCTCCTCCACTGTGTTGAGAGTCATGGCCACCAGGGACACCAGGACAAACAGGCTGGAGGCCACCGCCACCAGCTTGGCCTTGACAGACGAAAAAGGCATCTCCATCAAGTTCCAGATAGCTCTGCGCTGCTGGCCCATGAACATGTTGTGAAAGAGCTCCTCATTCTCCTCGATCTCCACCTCCGCCTCCAGCTCCCTCTGGATCTTCAGCTGCTCGTTCAGATCGTCCTGCCTCTCCTCGAAGGAGATGCGGCAGCAGCGGTGCGTGTTCTTGATCCTCACGCCCCAGTAGTTTATCTCCTCCAGGAAGTTGCGGGGACACAACTCGTCCTTGATCCACAGCACCCCGGTCCTGTAGAAGGTCATGATGTTGTGAAAGACATCGGGGTCCCTGTCAAAGAAGTACTCATTGTTGGTCACAGTGTAGTCGTCGCACAGGTTCAGCTTCATCTTATGGTCCGTGTAGGTGGCCAGTCGCCCTATTCTGGTCTTGGGATACTTGGAGGCCCACTTGTAGGCTATCTCGTAGGTCTTCCCGCCCACATTGATGTTGATCATGTAGTTCTTCTTGGGAGGGGAAAAGTGCTTGGTATACGCAGCATTGTCGTCCTCTTCATCTTCATACTCGGCATAAATGTCGTAGATGTCCCGGCTCAGCTCCTGCATGGAGTTCCATGTCTTCACGGTGCTTTCCTTTTCTAGTTCAAAAGCAACCTCCGAGGGTCTTCGATTAACGTCTGCGACTTTGTAGTTGGGGAAAAGGCTCTGTCTCCTGTTCCACAAGTTGGCCACCTTGCTGGTCCCCATGTCGAATCCCCCCAGACTACGCAGCAGACAGCGCGCTCAGACCAGCCAGTCTGTCTAATACCCCCTTCACCTAAGCATGGAGGACATGAGCAGCATGCCTCATGTCCCCATTAATGTTGCTGACTGAGAGGATCTGCATGCTTACATCTAAATACCATTATCCCCTCCTGAGCTGCCTGGCTCACATGATGCGGGCTGTGTGGCATATCTCTACAAATGTTTATTATTATATTATTATCATTTTTGATTGGAGTTTATAGTACTTAGAGCTGCTTCGGGTGATTTAAAAACAGCATAGACAAGAATAAGTGTTGTTCTCCTTACATTAATGTTTGTATGAATGCATATACACTATGCCATACATTAATCTTTTTGCAATCCACAAAGGAAGTCCTATTGGAAGGCTATGATTGGAAAATACTGTTGAATGTCTTGTTCTTTGGGGAAAACTTTAAGATGCTGATACTGGAGGGGAACAAAGGAAGGCTGGGGGATACATAAAAGAGGATAAAGGTTTTAAGCATTAGCCTACTTCCTGATTAGGAGGGGGTGCAGGATTCTTCAGAAGTTGAATTGAGTCCCGAACACTGACTCTTGGAGTTAATCTTTTGTTTCTATATCAGATTGATATAAATATATCAATGCAATTATGACATGTCATTCAAACATTATCTTATGTTATGTTGGAATAGGAAACATAACTTTGCTTGCTAAATCCTCTTATTGGATATCAGATTATTGTCCTGCTGATTAACGATGCCGTCTGACCAGAGATGGCTTCTGCAAGGCCACATTATGAACTACACAGAATATTAACCGCTGACTAGTTAAAACAATTTAAGTTGTTAAAGCGGAGACATTTAAACAGAGATACCAGACTTAAGCTAGTCTTGTTAGTGAAGCGACACGGTCACACCAGAAAGAAGTGGAAAAACTAAATATGAATATGATATGATGCTGAACGGCAGTATTTGTAAAGCTTCGTGGTCTTTTAAAGCGATGTCACTTTTGGAAGAGGAAATAATACAACCCTCCTCTAAATCTCTGCCATGTGTGTTTCCTCTGTTTCCCTTACAAGATGGCGGTGCAGATAAAATGGAGATTAATCATCTCGTATCGTGTCTTTAGTGAATCATAGCATATCGGGTATGGAATTAATCTGCAGATGCTCCGGTTTACAATGAGACCAAACATTTATATGCATGTCAGTTTTTAAAGCCCCGACAAAATGTGTCCTGCAACAGACGAGGTAGAGCTTGGTTTTAGCCGTTGATCACTTGCGACCCCTAACTGGCAGTTAAGAGGAGTAAGAAGTCAGCGTTCCTCGAGAGATCCTTGAGTTTACAAATGTGTACAAATGTGTACACACACACACACACACAACCTCACAAACACTCGACCTCCATGTCCAATTTCAGCCTCCTAAGCTGACAATGTGGCCGCCAAAACACTGAAAGAGTGAACTATAGCAGCTACAACAGACAGACAGACACACGTGCATGCACACAACCAAATGCAAGAAACCTTATGACTCTTCTCCAACTGTGTTACATTTAAACATGAGATAGAATTTACTGGTAAACTAATAACTAAAATATAATAATGCAATATTACACATTAGTGGGTCAAATAGGTCCTATATTTACTATTCACTCCGTCTATGGCACCAACATGTCTTGACTTTTGGATTTTCAAACAGACTTGATAGACATCTCGCCTCTCGGTGCTTCCATTTACTACACAATGACAGCCACTCCTGCAGTTTAGTGAGCTCCTACAAGTCTTACTCCAATTACTATTTTGCAGAAGAGTCCATTTAGATTTTGATTCAACATTTTCATAGTCCAGGAACTAAGCAGGATTGTAAAACAAAGCATCAATGGATATCTCTGTACAATGATTGATATCATCTTTTCTCAAGGTCTACAGTTTCCTGTCTAATGTCTGCAAGATTTACGGATCAAATTCAGCAAAGTCCCATCGAAGCTGCTTAGTAAAACAAGACTGTAGGTTATAATCCCTCATGTAGGTTTATAAAGCATCCTGTCACATACGTTCTCTGTTACACATATACCGGGTTTTCTCAAAATAAGCAGACACTGGGCATCCTGAGAGAGAGAGAGAGAAGAGAGAGAGAGAGAGAGAGAGAGAGAGAGAGAGAGAGAGAGAGACAGTGAGAGAAAGAGAGAGAGAGCGAGAGAGAAAGAGAGAGAGAGAAAGAGAGAGAGAGAGACAGAGAGAGAAAGAGAGAGAGAGAAAGAGACAGCGAGAGAGAGAGAGACAGAGAGAGAGAGAGAGAGAGAGACAGAGAGAGAAAGAGAGAGAGAGAAAGAGACAGAGAGAGAGAGAGAGAGGAGACAGAGGAGAGACAGAGAGAGAGAGAGAGAGACAGAGAGAGAGAGAGAGAGAGAGAGAGAGAGAGAAAGAGACAGAGAGAGAGAGAGAGAGAGAGAGAGAGAGACAGAGAGAGAAAGAGAGAGAGAGAAAGAGAGAGAGAGAGAGAGAGAGACAGAGAGAGAGAGAGAGAGAGAGAGAGGTGTGTGTGTGCTCTCTCCAGCAGATGGGGATATCAATCACTGGCTAAAAGATAATCCAAACGTCACATTTTACTCTCTTTGTTGTTTGAACATTGTTGAGCTTGGATAAATAACTTTCTGCACTCTGAAGCCAAACAGTTGTGAAGTTTTAAGGATAAGCTATGTTGCTAATAGGAGCTAACCACGTATAAATATACTTTAATGTCTGTATAGTGCTGAGAAAACAGCTGGTGAAGGAAGCCTCAGAGTTAAACTTTGGTTTATAAATCCTGCACTCTCAGATACGCTGAGGAACCACAGGAGACGCCCGGCACCGGTCAGCAGCTGTTGTGCACGCTGTCATGGTTTACTGGGCACTTGAATATACCAGAGCCATCGTCAATGTTATTAGTGACACCTGTGCTCTTCTTACCATGACCAGTCAGATGTCAAAGTTACATGTAATGTGTGACAGCTGGAGGCTCGACAGGTGCATGCAGAATACTGTCACATGTACGAATTTAAAAAGGGAATATATTATAATTTTGTATCTATGAACACTTGCTTGGCACTGGAATAATCTTATAAACTGTGGTTTTAATCAATTAATACATTAATATTTGAAAAAATAAATAATATAACTTGATTAATTATACTTTCATTTAAACCTTAAAAGGGTCAAATAAAAAAAATACTTTAAATTATGTAATAATACAAATTTTAAAACGTCTTTTAAATGTAACTTTTTGTTATTCCCTTTATTAATTAGTGTTGTACTAAATGAAGTCAACAGAAGGAGCTGGAGCTTTGATTGGATGTTATGTGTGAAGTGTTGCTTGTCAGAGCTAATTACTGGTAGTAATTGCACCTGTGCTTTTCCTGCTACACATACAAATGACTGCTTGACTTGCTTTGACATCCACAGGTCTCTTTATAGATGTAGTTTAAACTCCTTAAGCATTTTGTCAAGTAGGTTGAGTATCAGCATTCCTACCCTGCCTCTTGATAGGCCATACGCTATAGAAAAGTCATAATTAATTAAGTAATGATCAATGTGAATGAATGAATCAGACGGACAACAACCAGCGGAAGGAAGGACCGTACGGCCAGCAGTACCTCTCCTCCTCTCTCCACTGGATAAGTAGACGGACTACAGCAGTTATATATTATTCTTATACGAGAATCAATTAGAAGTTTGATAGAAGATGCATTTGTGTTATGCTTTGCCCTGGCTTAAACCTGAATAAAAATCAATCATTTGGATTCAAAGTGAAGTTGTGGACATTGAGATTTAATTTATTGTTAATGGAAGTAAAACAATACGGTATTGGTGTAGTTATATCTTCAAGGTTCTGAAAGGTTTCTCTAGCCAATAAATTAAACAAACCCTTGAGGCTCAAATCCTCAGAGCTGCCGTTAACGGGCATGGCTGATCATCAGTATCTGACATCAGGGCGGTGCAGGCAGCTGTATGATCAGTAAGCAGGGAAGAAGCTCGTTGAATCTGCTCGTCACCAGATTAAACCGTCTTGAGGAACCTATTGTAGTTATACTCTATAGTCCTTCAGCCCGGACCCTTTAATGGGAGAGCTAGGTCTAATTTAGGGGATCTAACATTTCAGTAAAGAAACAAAGTATTATCTGGATGAGATACTCTTGTAGGCTATTTGTAGTTTTACAAGACTTTTAAAAAAAATGTTTTTCCATGTGAACCAGGGCTGTAACTAATTATTATTTTGTAATTATTGATCGATTGGTCTATGAAATATCAGAAAATACTTAAAATCCAAGATGTCTTGTTTTGTCAGTCCAAAACCCCAAAGATGTTCAGTTCAATCTGATATAAAACAGGAAAATCTCCATATTTGAGAGGCTGAAAATTGAACGTTTTGACGTGTTGCAGTAGGAAAAGAGGTATAAATATTACAATTATTGATGCTTACTGGGACACAGAGCTGTTGTTAATGGTATTAGTAACACCTGTGCTGTGCTACTATGACAAGACTGAGAGGCATCTTTTCTTTTGTCTGAGGGTCACCTGCATCATTTGTGACAACATAAAACCTTTTGGGTCCTAAAAGATAACGTCCATGATATTTCCAGTTCTGTAGTCCTACAAACATGTTTTATTTATTTAATTTTTTCGAAACATAGATTCTAAAACGGACAAAGTGTAATCACATTGCTCTTATGTGATTTCAAGAGGTACATTACCTTTTTAACAGATTTAGATTTAAACTTGTCAATGGACATTCTCACTAAGAACTACAGGTGTCGCACCGCAGGGCCTGACAGCTGCGTCAAGTTACACCACAATAAGATTATGCAATTGTGCGAAAATAAAAGCGTATAAAAAGTGTCGTATCAAGATGAACGGGATTGAACATGAAGTGAAATGGTTACCGTAAATGAAACTGACATGTAAGGTGATTTACTCCAGTATCTCTTGTTTTGCCTGGGGGACAAATCTGTTGACTGGCATCCTACCTGTTGGTGTGAATAGGATTTTCAGTATATTTTAATAGCACTGCAGAACATATTCTGTGATCTTTACAATCATATTAACAGTACCATGAAATAAACGAGTTTGTAAAAAAAAAAAAAAAAAAAAAAAGTAATATTGCTTTGTATAATTTCCAAAAAGCCATTCTTAGTCTTATTTTGAAAACCACAACCGGAAGTCATTCACGCGGCTAGCCTCGTCGGCTAAGAAAACGCTGTTTTTAAAGGGAAACCAAGGTTGTTGAGGTCTGTGGTGGGCAAAGCACGTTGAAGGTAGGTGTAGACTCCTTTTGTGTGTACCGACTGGCCCAGTAGCGCCAGTGGTCTTGTCCTCCAACTGTCTTTTGTTTAGCTTCTTATCGCGTAGGTTAGCGGAAACCAAGACGCGGGCAAGTCGAGACAACTGGTAAAGTGCAAGCTAACTGGCTAGCTATCTTGAAGCTAACAAGGCTAACGGAACCGTTACTCGGTTCACGAGCGCCGGCTGCCGTCACCGGGATGTTGCTCCGTTTGTTTGTATGCAGTTGTCGACTGTGGATACATTCAATTCGGTGTTTATTAAAGTAAACTGTCACAGTTTTATCTAATCTTACAAGTACAGTGGCGAATATTTCCTGTGAACGGCTGCGGGGGTTGGGGGTGTTATGGCCCCCCGTGAACATACACAGAAAACACAGACAGCGTTGCCAATGATTATCTCAGTATCCTGTGAGAAGCTAGTTATGGATATTAAAATGTATATAATAGTTATACTATACATCTTACTGACTTGAGCTCCACCTGCCACCGGGTTGTGAACTTTAACCAGGTTTCATCATTGGATCTAGTGTCCTGTATTTAGTTATAAGTTTACATTTTGTCTATTTAAATGGTTGTCAATGTGAAATTCAGTTTCTTTTGATGGTAATCACAATTACCTAAGACAGGTCTTCTGTGTCATGTCACACAAACCAAACGGTATTTATAAATGAGATACCTTTTTCATTTGTAAATCCTTACAAGTGATCAGCCACTACACAAGGCAATGCAAAATATATAATATATATCTGATTTTCTCTGTCAGAAATCGTAGAAAGTACTTAAGTCGAGTCTCACCCGGACTGCTACACGACTGTCACCATGCACCAATGCATGCAGAACAATCGGAGCCTACATTTTTATAAATAAGATCTTAAAGTGACTATATGCAGAATTTGAAAATGTCTTGCTTTGGCGATCCCTAATGGTAGAATCAAAACATCAACTCGCACCGTACCTCTGTTGCCTGCTGTGGGTCATCAATATCAGGTGTTTGGCTGTTTTTATGTGTGCCCTGAAGGCCTGCATGTTTTTATAGTTGCATTTAAGGCTCCTGGCTGTGATTTGCAAGCTTCACTAGCTGGTGTGAACACTGTAAAACAACCTTGACTTGCAGTGAGTGTTCTGGCCTTTGCTTAGAACGCCGTATTTGACAGTAGTTTAAAAGCCTTTGCACGCAATCTAACAGGAAACAATTACTACCTACACCGAACCATATGAGCAAACGGCTACACTTGACCGTTGAGTGCAGGAGAGTAACATGGATGTATGAAACACAGCTGCGTGTGAACACATCCATATGCAAATCAAGCCTCCGTGTTTGTTTATGGAAATGACCTGACAAAAGATGAACCCGATTTTAAATAAAGGAAATAAACTGGAATCAATAGCTCAAAGGAAAAAATAAATGTACCTGTAATGGGATAGTTGGGAAATAAATAGATGACATTATGTATTTCCCAATACACTCTTAAATCAAGGGCGAACTAAAAACAACAAAAGAAAATGTACAGACTAACTCCTTGGTATATGTTCTTTTTATTAATGTAAAGGTCAGAGGATATTCCACTGACTGGCTGAAGGTCTTGGAAAGAACATTGCTAACGAGAGCAACCTGTAAAGACCCTGTCAAACATATTAACCTATTTTAGAGTAGTAGTGTGTGTGTGTGTGGGTGTGTGTGTGTGTGGAGAAAACAACAAAAGTGTTTGAGCAACACGAACTGCTTAACAAAATCTGTTGAACTGCTGTCAAATGTGATGCTGAGAGCAAACATTCGTCCTTACTGTAACTCAAGGTCTGTTTGTTTAGCGGTGGTCCTGCAGATGGAGCAGCTTGTGTGGCAGATGGTCGTTGGGGTGGCGTCAGTCATTGTATGGGGGTGTATCAATAGTAAGAACACTTTAGTTTAATCTTTAACCTGAACAAACCCTTCCCTTAAAAACCACCTATACTGCTTGTGACCTCTGACAAAACAATCTCCTCTAGCGGTTGGTGGATATTGAAGTAAACCAGTTAATTCTTATGAAGGTGGCGCATGAAGCCAAAATGGATCGACTTTCAAGTATAAATTTACCCGGATCTTCCGGCGATCGTCCACATCCATGGGGCCCGAAGAGCGAGCGCACTAGCTTTTTCCTTAAACCCCGGCTTTTAGCGCATTTTCCAACTTTTAGGATCCAATGATTTTAAATAAAGGCTATTCTTTAGACCTCTCTTTCCCAATGTAAGTCGATGTGGGGGGGGAGGGGAGTGTTTTTGGACCTCCTATAGGGTTTGGCCAAAGTTGTCTTCAAAGCCTGGCGCTCTTCTTGGGCCATGAATTGAAATATGCCGACACATTTCCTTGCTTTATTTGCCAATTAAAAATGCCAAACTGGAAGTTCACTGCCAGTCTGACTCGTTATAACCTTTATCTCCACAGTAACACTGAGAAATAATATATTTTTAACTCCTCTATGTACACCCTCATTGTTTAAGACTATGTTAACATAGTCTATAGTGCTGCCACTAACAATTGTTTTTATTATCGATTCTATTTTCTCAAATAACTGATTAGTTGTTTGGTGTATAATCAGAATTTGGTTTATTGCCAAGTAGGTTTAAACATACAAGGAATTGGAAAATAAAAGCTAATATTAATTTAAAAAACAACAAATATAACAAATGAATGTAAAACACATGTACAGTATATCTGAATTAGCTGTGCCGTTTTAAACGTGATATTATTTAGGAATGTGCAAAGGTTCAGAGTGAGGAAAAGGTTTGTAGTGTACAGAGATGGTCACAAAATGCACATTTGAGCATTTTTCTTAAATGCCTCATAACAATTAATAGATCATCAGAATAGTTAGTCTATCGATTAATAGACCAGTTGTTGCAGCGCTAATAGTCTAAAGTCTTAATGTATGTACTTCTGTACAGAGTTGAAACATGATGCAAAAGATTGAAATGGACCAGAACACTTCTGGCGTCTGGCTTTGCAGAAGTAAAGCTCTTCCTATTTGATCTTGCCTTGGCTGTCCTACGCCTGTATACTAATAGGACATGATGAAACATTTAACATAGGAAGTTTATGGCATCCTATGAGCCACTCATTTTAAATAATAATCCCAAAAGACAGATATTCTAAAATGTGTATTTAAAAAATGTTGTGTAACACTGCTTCATTTGTGAATTGGACCATTTTCCATTTCAAAAGCTCCTTTTCATTTGGATTAGTTCAGCACGAGTTCATCCCTCGCTGTATATTCCCTCCGAGCAAAGGACACACTTGACTGTAAAATGATCCCGGTTGTTCTTCGCTTCCTTCCACCACAGAGCATGACCTTGACGGAGTCCTCGTTCTCACAAGAGTGCACTTTACCCCGTACCTTTTACATTTTCTCCTCAAGAGGTGCTTGTCTCACAGCGCTTGTGTCATGTAGAGAAAAGTCACCATAAAAGATGAAACGGCAAAAGCAAAACAATCGCATATTTCTGGACCATTTTGTGAATGTTTCAGCTTTCTAAAACATGTACAGTAAACACGAGGTTTGGTTTCCAGCCGTTCAGCATCACAGTGCAGGAGTTTCTCTTTATAAAAACTACTCGCCACTAATGTTAACCAATAGTAGCGGGGGGGGGGGGAATTATCCAAGAAGAGACTCCAGTTTGTCCGATAATAGCCCGACACATTTTCAATTTGTATTGCAAACGTATGGAGAGATCCACGGATGCACTGGGATGGGAAAATGTTTCTGCATTAGTTAAATCCTGTCACACAGGCACAGAACGTACACACGTCAGCTGTCAGCTGTCAGCTGTACTCTTCGCTGTGTCGCAATTGGCCTTTTTGTTGCTTCTTGTTCGTTGTACGTCAAGGAAAGATGGACCCAAATGCAATACGGCTGCAATGTTGCATTTTGAGTGACATGAAACTGGCATTAAGTGCAACGTAGACAAGTACTGACAGAGAAAGACAGTTGGACACAGTGGGAATGTGGAAACTCTCAAAATGTAAATTCCTAGTCTTCATCATAGGGCTGCAACTACAAGGATCATTTATTGTCATTGTACAAACAGACAAGTATACGTTGCCGTTTATTTTCTCAGTTAATTATTTGGTGTATAAAATGTCAGAAAAATGTCCACGTGATGTCTAGATATCTTGTTTTTTCACAAAACCCGAAGATATATTTACTTTAATATTATATAAGACAGAGAAAAGCAGGATTTCTCCATATTTAAGATGTTAAAAACATAATTTTGCATGAAAAATTACTTTAATCTTTCGATTTTCAAAGTAGTTTGCGCTTATTTTTCTGTTTGACTAAGTGTTGCAGCGCTACTTCCTTACAAAGTAACTGCTTGGGTGTGATTGAGATCACAGAAGTAGGATGTGTATTTTCCATATATTTAATTAAACGCTCGCCTCTCTTCTTTCAGGTTGCTGCTGGCTGCAGGGCCCTGTGGAGCAGAATAGCTGTGCCATTCCCCCTTTTTTCCTCTCATGTCCCCCCCTGTGTGTTTCCCTGTGTGTTAGTGACCCCGCACCCCACCCACCCCCCTCCTGATCCCTCCCGTGTTGCCACTCCAGCCCGAAGCCCCCCTCTCACCCCATGCTTGGAACAAAGCCAGCTCACTGCCAGCCCAATGACTGCCTGGATCGTCCTGCCTGTCAGCCTGTCTGCCTTCTCCATCACAGGAATATGGATAGTGTGAGTTTACAGTGACACTTGACTGACACATATGTTGTACTGGGTCGTGTTGACTGGGTATCACAAGTAGAGATGCAACGATTGATCAATTGTAACACCTGCACGTCCAATATAAGCCTGGAGGAAATGACATTGAGAGTGTTGAAAATTGGCAACCGGTGCATCTCTAATCCCAAACTATTTACATCATCACAAATTAAAGATGGAAAGTGCAGACAGGAATGTGTTGATGTGCAAATAAAACACCGGAATAACCACACAGTCGATTACTATACGAGTGTCTCTTCATGCCGAGTGACCTTTTATCTGAAGCCCAGTACAATCTTCTCTCCTGATAACAGTTCACCTTGTGTCATCAGGGATTACAGGGCTGTGTTTGACATTTGCCACTTCTGTGTTCTTGCCCCACAGGTATGCCATGGCTGTGATGAATCACCATGTTTGTCCTGTGGAGAACTGGTGAGTGATTTTCCTCTTTTGATTTGAGGAAATGAGGCACAAGACTGTCTGCAGTCTGATTTCACAGATATCAGTACGAAATATAGTGAACTAATTGTTTACTTGCTCCAGGTCTTACAATGTAACATGCACAGAGGAGCTGGCCCGACCAGGCTTTCCAAAGACATGCTGCACCATCCAGGACATCCCCCTCATCAGGTCTGCTACTCTACCTTTGCTACTCTCTTTGTTTCAGCAGAATGGAAAAACTAATTTTGTGTCGGCAAAGGCTCTGAGGCATGAATTAGCACCTTGTTATGTTGTGGCTCTGTGACAGTCATTAACCTACGCTTTGCATAAACTGCATTACTTTAATCTGCAAATAAGCCTCTAGCCACGGACAAAAGCACTCTTGTAAAAAGGCATCATGAGACTGAGGAAAGGCCGTATCTAAAATTCAGTTGTACATCTAGATATGATATCAGTGGTTTCACATTCTTGAAGTAGGAAGCATAGTTAACACATGAGTAATCATAATTACTGTCTTTCTAGGTATAAATACTGACGGATGGTAAAGGCACCGTGGCCGTGCAAACATTATGCATCAGGTTCTGTGTAAGTGCTTCTCCTACCCTTTGATACTGACAGCTGTTTTGTCTCCCTGTGCTGCAGTAAATGTGGCTCCTTCCCTCCTGAGAGCTGCCTGTTCAGCTTGATCGGAAACATTGGAGCCTTCATGGGTAAGCCCTCGTTCTAACTGAATTTAAAACCATACAGAGTTATGTAAAGACATTGTGTGTAAGAGTTATTTCTTCAGCTGTCAAACGTGTATGGCTAAAGCTCTGTGATGTTTCCTCATGGTATAGTTATGTCATAAAAAAGTAATTGTATGCCGTACTGCACTGTGACATCCAGGAAGTCATTGTCTGGAGATTGTTTCAGCACATGACTCCCCATGAAACGACAACGTGTCGTCGTTACGCTTTAGTTTTAAGTATAGTCGGTTCAGCAGAACACCAGGCTCGTTGTTTCCAGTCTTTGTGTCCAGCTAAGCTGACGTCTCCTGGCTGTAGCTTCATATTGTGCAGACGTCTGAGAGTCGTATCGATCTCATCTAAGAAACGGAGTAAGCATCTTTTTCCAAAATGTGGAATTATTATATAGATTTTTTTAATTCTCATCGTGCAATCCCTTAATGTACAAGGAGGTATTCAAACCTTTTAGTTTTTAGTTCTGTAATTATCAATTAAATACTTTGTT
This sequence comes from Cottoperca gobio, assembly GCF_900634415.1. Classification (NCBI taxonomy): domain Eukaryota; kingdom Metazoa; phylum Chordata; class Actinopteri; order Perciformes; family Bovichtidae; genus Cottoperca; species Cottoperca gobio. The sequence continues at coordinate 3,814,453 of NC_041363.1, forward strand.
TTGTACTATAATGTAGTATAGAATTAAAGAAATGTTCTCCACAAATGTGGATGATGGTAAAAATGCATCGTTAAATATCGATTTAGTTTTTAACACAAAAGCAATGAATCAGTTGAGGTGAGAAGAGTTTGATGTCCGCGGTCATTATGCGTGTTATATTAATCCTCCACGGCGCCCACAGACGTCAGCCACTTGCCTCCAAGAGATACGGACGGCCTTGAAATAGCCTGTGCTCTCTAATCAATAATGAATGCGGCTTTCCTTCCACTTCCCCCTCTGTCCTCTCCCCTGCCTGTTTTCAAACACTGATGCTCAGCCTGCCCTGACAGTCCCCCCCCCCTCATGCAACATGAGACGGCAGTAAAAGTCAAAGATCAGCAGAATGGATGCAGTCACATGACAATCCACCAGCTTTAGGTGAAACTATAAATAAGCAAGAGCTTCATGTGTAAAGGATTCTGAATTAGTTTTTTGTATAAAACCTTCAGATGTCATACTATAATGTTTGTTTTCCATTTTAATACAATAATAGTTTGAACTGAATCGTGCTGTTTTTAATGTTTCATATGAAAAAGCTTTTTTCCTATTGTGCAGTGTAACCGTGTGTCTTCTCCTGTCTTGCAGTGGTGATGGTGTGTTTTCTGCGCTACGCCCAGGTGATCGAACACAGCCACCAATGTTGGATCAACACCAGCGCTCTCGTGTCCGGCTGCACCAACGCCGTGGGTCTGGTCATGGTGGGCAACTTCCAGGTAGATATGAATCACATTTATTCATTATTTCGGTGGCGTTTTTGGACCTCAGACGAGTGGAAACGACCGCTCTGACTGTACGTTTCTGTTTGTCAGGTGGATCACGCCAAATCTCTGCACTATGTGGGTGCCGGGGTGGCGTTTCCAGCCGGGCTGCTGTTTGTGTGCCTGCAGTGTGTGCTCACCTACCGGGTCGCTGTGACCGCCCTCGACTACTGGATGGCCCATTTCAGAGTGGCTCTGGCGCTGGGAGCCATGGTCTCCCTCGTCCTCAGTATCTTTTACTCACCAGTGGGACATTCCCCGTGTTGTGCAGATAAAGTAGTTATATTCTGTACGTATGTACGCGTTATCTAAAGAAAGTGTGTGTTTTGGCTGCAGGAATTATTTAATTTATTTCATTCAACAAGCCGTTTGTCGTGTTTTAGCGGCAGAACTGAGTAGAATTTAATATGTTATAAGTATTATTGTGATCATAATGTGCCGCCCCCTCAGTACATCATAGATTTCTTCGATCACCAAATGTTAACATGTCCGGCATAAATAATTACATTAATAACAACTGGAATAAGTTGTTAGGCCGAGCCAGAGATAACATTATTACTTACAACCTGATCAAACGGATTGTTCTTCCATGTGCTGTAGTTTAAAATAAAGGAGCCGGTCTTAGAGCTCTGACGTGTTGCTCCACTCCGTCATGGCTCCACGTTGCCGTCATGAGATCGCTAATAAAACATTATAGACACTTCTTGTTTTCTTCTCCTTCTCACTCCACTAGCCTGGAGGCACTACTGCACAGAAAGATGTTTGTCCTTCAACTTCAAGGCTGCGATAGCATCTCTCTTTCCTCTCCCCCTCTTGTTTAACAATGCTGATGGCTTCACTTTCTGTAGCCGCCGCTCCTCGCTGCCTGCTCTACTGATCACTCCCATCTGTCTTCTCTGCTTCTGTTTGGTGAAGGGGATGAGAACCATTCAGGTTCTCGTAAATGATCTATCCTGGGTTAATAAACTGCATCACTGACTGGTATGCTATTTTAAAGCCCTTCTGTTTAATGGAGCTGCAAAGCCAATTTCCATTTAACCCTAATCGTAAAATGAACTCACACCTGGCGCCCGGAGGTTAAGCTCCTTGTCCTGTAGCTCGTCTCATTATATCAGGAATTTATCTCGGGCTCGTGACATTTTTTATTTCCGTTCTGTGCCCCTGGAGATTCAGCACAATAGGAACAGGAGCTGTATTAGTTTTGCTCCTTATGCACCAGAGAAGTTTGTCCTCCTTAACTTGCCCTCCTCCCAGGCGGCATCTTCTTCGTCCACGAGAGCTTCATCCTGCAGCACGCTGCGGCCATCTGCGAGTGGGTCTTCACGGTGGACATCCTGGTCTTCTACGGCACCTTCACCTACGAGTTTGGCACAGTCACCAGCGAGACCATGATGGCAGCCCTGCAGCACTGTCTCCACCACGGCTCGGGGGTTATCATGGGCCCCAGAGGCCGGGGCTCGACACTGGGTGGGGCAACTAAGGGCCTGAAGTCCCCCGGGGGAAGCAGCACATCCACACATCTCAACTGTACGCCGGAGAGCATAGCTATGTTGTAGCTCTGCATTGCTGAAACGTCGCTGCAGAGGTGCCTCATGGACTCCCACAGAAAGACAGAGGCAGCATGTGGAGGAAGATCTTTAAACATTGAGCCAACACCAGGTGATCCCATCTGTAATGCTGTACTATCTTTTTATTGTTTTTCCAATGTTGGTGCGAGCCACTACAGTCACATGTCCTGTTGGATGTATGTGTGGAGCCATGAATGTTTTCCAAGATGGCTGTTGATTTGGGCAATTCTTCACAGGATCGGTTGTCTCCTGAACGGCACCGTTTCTTTTTCTATCTGTGCATCACTGATGTGCCCACAAAGTTTCTCTCACTCGATCATGAACCACCCAATGCTTTGCGCGCTCCACCTGTTTTGGCCTTTTGCTTATCTCTGCACGGCACACTTTCTGAATGAGAGAATAACAATTTTATGTTCAAGTTTTGAATTTGCGTAGTAAGTTTTAAAATAAATTAAAAAAAAACCTGTAAATGTATTGTTTGAGAATAGTTAACGGTTATGTATGTTTTACAGGCTGTACGCCTGAGGCCTTTTTATCAATCAACTCAATGACGTGAAATGATTTGGCAAAAATCATTACTTTCACGCGACAGTTGTTTTTGGTTGCTCAAATGATTTTGAATGAAAATGTTTTTTATTTTATTTTCCAAACGATGTATATGTTCGTTGAGTCACTATCCTTCTTGAGAGCGCAGGACGACTGCGTTAACAAGTCGTCTCCCTCGATGTCATTCCGCTATCGTCCCACATCTGAAGATTTCGTTGTAACATTTCATGCTACCTTTTTGTTTTTATTCCATTGACTGTCATGTCCAGTGCAATAATTGTCATCAATCATTTCCGCTCCGCTGGAGTGAAAAATGCCTTTTTCAGTGTGTTGGAATTGAATACGGGGCTTTTTATTTTTAAATGACACTAAGACATTTGAAGTGACCTACGTGTTATAGTAAAACAATGTGTGATGGTTACCCTATAATCCCACTAACACATCTACAGATTAATGTAGTTCTTGCTCACACACTGATTTGATTCCAGGCTGGACCCTTGGAAGCCTTATTTGACTTGAGAATTTTCAGTTTTAAATATGGAGCGATGTCGAGCCTTCTCGGTAGTTTTAGGGGAAGTTTTGTTCACCGGCGTTAACCGAGAGGTGAACATGATGCTTGTAGATCTTGTGCCGTTACAATGGTGTCAACAGTGTTACAGACAGACGATGATACCGTACAGGTTGTAGACTGAAGAACACTTTTCTTTTTATGATTTCCTGTTGCCAATTTCTCTTCAAGTGATATTTACATTTGTGAATTAGCTGAACACCAGACTGCCACAAACTAAAGCTGACTAATGCCACCCGATGGAGGTTACCCTCAGAGCGAGGAGTACGTTTCATAATAACACAGTATTCTGCCCTCTGCGTAGTGTTGATTCATTTGTAACTGTCTAACATCTGGATGCCAGCAATACATGTTTTTAAAAAAAAGGTCACATCACCTACCTCTTATCTTTTGTGGGTTTGATGTTGTGGCAACAGCTAGACATCCAACATGTTTTCCATCTCACTCTTACGGTTTGAGGTTGAGAAAAGTATTTAAAATGATGGTGGCTCAGCAGTCCAAAGTTTCCGCACTTGACGGGACGGTGGATCTGCTGTTACACGAGCTGCGTAATCATGTGTCAGGTCAGTTTTCTTTACTGTATGTGCAACTTATTTATCTCGCCATTCTTTCTGGGACCGCAGCAATCATGTCTTCTGCAAATCTTGCCAAAAACAGACTGGAATCCTCTGGAGCTTTGATGGATTTTCTGTGTGTCAGCAGTAGGTGTATGAATTGGTATGCACTGGTTTAGCCTTATCCCTCGTACTGTGCCAGGGGAACATATTTTCTTTCTTATCTTGTGTTCAGCTGTAGCCTATTTCACCAAACTGTAACTAAGTCACTCGATGTGACTACAAATGGCAGCTTGTATGAGCCCTCGCATCAGGGTTGGCTTTATTCTGTAACATCGATTCCATAATACCATCTCAAGGTGGATTTTACCTTTTTCTGTCAAAAGTACACATAAGCTGTCATATGGTGTCGTTGTTGGAGGGAGAATCCTATATTACGAGAGGCTGCCTGACCTGTACACGTCCTGAACTCTTGCAGCAGCAACACAGAAACAATGTCTATAAAATGTATTAGTAATATTTCCTCGATTTTTGAAAAGAAATATTTAAAAGAATGGTAACTGAGTCAGAAATCCCCCAAAAACAAGTAAACACAGATTATTTTGTTTCCTTTTATAAATTCTGTAAATATGTATGATTTGTTTATCATTTAGGTATTTTCATTTGACAGAGATTTATATTCAAATATGAAATAAAAATGATAAATTATTAGATGTTTTGCTGGGTTGTTCTTGAAACTGAGGATGTTACCGAGTGTTCCTCTGTCCCGGCCTGAAGGAGACTCATCAAAACAACATCACGGGACACGTTCGAGGGGAAGTCCAACCGATTTTACACAAAGGTCAGTTACATGTTGTCAGTGAAGTGTCAGGAAGTCATAATGTAAATAAAAGTAGAGTCAAAAAACCAAGTCAACACAGATCCTTCGTTTCCTTTTTATAAATTCTGTAAATATGTATGATTTGTCTATTTAGGTATTTTCATTTGACAGATTTATATTCAAATATGAAATATAATATTTGCATGGGTTCTTGCGGTACATAAAATTACCTTTGTCCTCATAAATAACAAACTGACAGTAAGTTGCTGCTTGAAACATGACATCATACACTTGTTATACAGACAGTGGAATATTATTAGTACCGTCCTGAAACTGCAATTTGCAAACAGAAGTAGAAATAACTTTTGGCAGAGCAGATGACGTGAATGGCACACACATACACACACAGCTGGTTAACAATCACACCCTTGTCCTTCGGCTTGGAGACTTTAAATCTGGAGTTTAAAAGATTTTTACCGAGCAGGGATAACTTAAACATGAGAAGTGTAGAAGTTCGACCTACACTAGCGACTAAAGGTCAGAATATCTCGTCCTCTGCTGCTTACATTTAGTCATTTATTCTTTTAATCTCTCTTCAATGGGAAGTATAACGTAGAGTGTTTATACTGCATTGCTGGAGTCACTTAAAAAGATAGTCACTGGTTAAAATATATTCGGGTCTTAAAATAATTCATATTAATTTGACAAATGCAGCTGAACAGAAGAGTTTGTGTTTAAAGCTCAGATTTATATTAAAAAGGAATAAAGCGACTGCTGCCAAGAGCATACTCTTAAATCATAACTTAAATAAGTTTTCAACTTTTAATGATTTCTTTTATTAGTTATTCTAATTGCTAGCTTTGTGGTCGCACCAGATGATTGTTGTTATTGAGATGCATGTTAGTAACAACACTGCAACAACACTTTATTGCAGTTCTGTAGTTCTTTCTGCCAAGTGGGAGTTATTGTAGATGACATTTATATTTCTGACTCGTAAATACAAATAATAGGCCGACGTGGGCGTTACTTCCCGTCCCCATGCTTGAAATTATATTCTGTACAAAATGCTTTTGTTTTTTCTTGATTTGTTTTTAGTTAAAATGTCACTGTGCCACAAACTTTCAGCCCAACACGGTCACGTCATGTGTACATGGATCCATGTAGGTCTTCCAGCCTGTGCTCCCTCTGTCTTCTTCTATCCTACAAGACAAAGAAACACTTTTCATCCACAGACTGATGCCGTATGGAAAGCACAGCTAGAGGAGGATGCACCATCAAAAGCATATTCACACACACACTCACCTTGTCCTTTTTAAACTCCTCATACTCCGGATTGTCAGTTGGTAATTCAAGTCGGCAGAGCGGACAGGAGTTAGTCTGTGATTGCAAACATGGAAAAGATTATGAATCGAGAGCATCAATCTTTTCACAACTTGTCCGACATACATAAGAATGAAATTCTGAATGACTCATTTGTTAGCTTTACCTTTCCCAACCAGGGCAGTATACATCCCGAGTGGAAAAGGTGTTTGCAAGGCATTTCTCGAACCGTCTCTTGTTCCTCGAACTCGAGCAAACACACGGGACACTTGAGACCTTTGTCTGTGAGGACAACAAAATAAAATTAATTGGATAAAACCTTGAATTGGCAATGTTTGTTGGAGCCTTTCTTCAGATTGAGAAAGTTATTTCTCCTCTACATTTGTTGAATATCGGTAAAATGGCTGAAAAACATTTAATTCCACGGGAGCAAATGTCTGTCACCTGCTTGCTCTGGAGAAATGATGACCACAGTGAGGGTCTGAACAGCAGTTTTGGCAGCTGGAGGAGGAAGACGCTGGTCCCAGTCCGACAAGTCGAACGCCCCCGAGTCAAATAAATCCAAGCCCTGCATTAAAGACCTATAAACAAAGACCAATCACAACACTGTACACTACTAAACAATATAAAGCAATGTGTTTGAAGTGTGTTTAGCCTCACCTGGCCAATTCAAGAAGTGCATTCTGGCGATACTGCTCCTCAGGGTTGGTGGGCTCACAGTTGTGTTCTTCAAAGTAGGATGCCATTTTGGTCGCGCCCACGCTTGTGTCCTCTTTGCATTAAGATACCTGCCAGATATAAGGATACTGAAGGTTCACAAGGACTTTTTTTCATGACATATTCATTTATCAAAAAGATAAAACCCACTGCTGATATTTAAATATCCAGTTGAGGGATTTGGCAGAACCTTTTAAAGTGATGAGTGAATAACCATCACGAGTACCTCCTGCACAGGGAGACCACAGCGCTGTAACTACCTGGTGTGTTATCAGCGTGGAATCAACAGATATAAAGAAATGTGTTTGTAACCATACAGGGACAGCTTATAACAATTACACCTCAAGACATCATCGCTAAATCTAAATGTAATAATAAACATGAGATGACAAATCTAATACTTGTAGTTGATTAACTTCACATGCATAAGGCAAGATGTTCCCACACGTTAATATCTTTGTAGTAGATAAATTAACCCAAACAAAAACAAGTGAAAGTGCATTGATATATTTTCTGTAGCTCCTAATTGACCTATATTGGCATTTTTAATGTTATTAATTTATTTAATTTGATTGACATCTACTTTTTTACACTCCGGAGTTTTTAATAGTGTACAAATATCTATGACAAAAAACATTGTTAGACAAAATGTGTGACCCTGTTGACACTAAGGGGCACTGCCCTACACCTTAACACGTAAACTAAACCGACTCTTTCATTAACTCATCAAATACTAAATTACAAATAATTTATAAAGTTACATTTTTGAGCAACAACAACCATAACCGGCCAATTTTCAACTGAAAAAGTTACTCAAATATTTGAAAAACTTTACGCATAAATGTCGAAAACAAAAACAGTGAAATGATTGAAGATGTAACGTTAATATTAAAATGTTTCGGTTTAAATGTTGAGGCTTTTTAAGGAGTTCGGTATAAACTAAGGCATGGCGACGGCTAACACCTGACGCTAGCAAGACCTTAGACTTCCCGCAACTTGTAAAAATATAAATATCGTGTTGTAGCAAAGAACAAATTCACAAATTCTTAGTCAGACTTAACAAATTAGCTCGACTTACCTGAAATGTTAGCAACTATAAACAAAAATGTCATTCTTCTGGGTATGACGTTCTAATCACGTGATACGTTGTCCAATCACAGCAGAGAATCGTGCCTCTATTTCTTCTTCTTCTTTGAGTTTTATGGCGGTTGGCAATAGATAATGTTGCACTTACCGCCACCCCCTGGTACATGGCGTGTACTGCCGTTATAAATATATGGATTCTATATAATAAATGTGTTTTTTGATCAAAACATCTAGTTTACTATCTGAATTAACTTAGTTTTTAAGTGTGAATGTTAATATACTACATGTATCTATTATTTATGCATAAACAAAATGAAATTATAGGCAAAAACATGATTTTTCATGCACTGGTTTATTTTTTGAGATTTTGGGTTTCTTTCAGACTAGTGAAAAAAACATCCAAAAAACACATTTAGTCGGGTTTTTTTTTTACTACCTTTGTCTATTTGTGTCTGTGGATTTCTCCTAAATTCACAAAGTTAACAGTAGATGCCTCATTTGCATATTTAAACATAACAGAACACTTGTAAAATAAATAAATAATAATTAATTAAGCAAGTAATCATTTGCGGAAGGTTTCATTTCGATATGTATTAGTTAATTTTAACTTAGCCTAAGAAATCACACACACACACACACACACACACACACACACACACCACACACACACACACACACACACACACACACACACACACACACACACACACACACACACACACACACACACACACACACACACACACACACACACACACACACACACACACACACACACACACACACACACACACACACACACACACACACACACACACACACACACCAGTTGGACTAATGTCTGCGTTTCCTTTAGCTTAAGTGTAAAATTGATGCACCGAGTGAAAGCATATCACAAATGGAGCCCTTGTATAACATTTTAATACCAAAACAGACTTTATTTGCGTAATCAGACTAGAGGTGAAGAATCTTTCTATTCATAACTATTGACATCCGGAGAGAAAAGAAAAAAAAAGTGATCAGACAAGAAACACAAAAACATTTCAAAGAAGGTATGGCTTTGGTTAAATAACACTCTACTTATTTGATTAAAAAGACATCTGTTACATGATATGTTAAATAGAGTGAGAAAAGATGTAAGGCTCTAGTATTCCCTGAACAAGACAAAAGGCCCAATATATGTATATGTTTCTGATCATGCACAGACCTGGTGGTCATACAGTAGATGCTACTCAGATGCTGAGGGAGTCATCGACAGACCACCGGGCTCTTTCAGTGGACTCACAGACTAATAACATGGAAACATAACTGTGGACTATTGACCTGTTGTTGCCAGTGTTATTAGACATGTTACTGATACAATGGCACAGACAGAAGGAATCAGAAATACATGCTGATGCTGAAATACAAAGTTGTTAATCCACAGTTGCATAGAGTGATTGGAATATCAGAGGCACATCTCGTATTACTTCTTCTTTCAAAACAATGAACATTCATCAGCTTCTCAATACAGTAATGACAATATCAACATATCTTTGCCTTCAGCCCGCTCCCTCTTTGAATGAGTGGTTATTTAAACGCATGTCCATGCTAAGCATGCCAGCGCTTTGCTTACGACGTAGCTGCATTGGATATTTACAAAAAAACTTCCTGTACCTCGAAACAGAAATGGTAGTGATGCAACGTATACTCCCAATATCTTTGTGTGATTCCACTTCACTGCTAAGAGACAACGGCAACAATCTGTTTTCAGATTTTCTCTTTTCTTCTGTGAAAATACAAGGAATGATTTGTCAGCACAGAAACGTGAGGTCGGCGCTGCAGCTCCTCGTGGCTACATATAGAATTTCTTCATTGACGATATCCGTGAAAATATTCATCAATGCATGATTTACCTTCGGCTCAACAGGTGTGTTTTGGAAACTGTGAAATTGATTGATTTAGTTGAATCTTGGCTTCGTATCCATCACGACTGCAACTAATGATTATTTTCTCTATTAAAGGACGAATCGCTTTGGTCTGTAAAATGTAAGAAAATAAAAAATCCCTCCTAGTTTCCAAGATGTCTTTAAAAGTCTTGTTTTGTCCAAAACACGAAGATATTCAGTTTAATATGATATAAAACAGAGAAAAGCAGGAAATCTAAAAACATGAAAAATTACTTTAACAATTATCAAAATAGTTGTTGATTATTTTCCTGTTGACGAATCGTTGCAGCTCTAGAATCGAATCTAAAAGTGTGAAAGACGCTGTTTGCATCTGTAAAAGTGTAAAAACACTACAATCCATCGCACACATACAAAATAACTGCATGCTGACGCAGCCCATTTCCAGTCAATGCTACAGTGATATCTGTCCAACTTGATACCATGTTGGGGGGGGGGGAAAGCCTTCTACCCTCCTCTGCTGTGACAGTTTATATTGTAATGTTAAAAAACAACAGCTCCCTGCTAGTTTTCAGATTTCTTTTTCCTACGGTTTCTAACATGACACGCTCAACCAGTGAGCAACGATGTCGAACATGCAGCGAGTGTTTCATGGATTTCTACAGTGTTCAGTAAGATTTCACCATCTAACGAGATACAAACTAAAAAGGTTTGAAAAGAGAACAACAGGCAGCTCAACACATTTCAGGGGATCAAAGACGAGAACCGTAGTCTTGTGCATATCAGTGTGGATTTTAAAACCTCTTGTGACGTCACCTTTCTTCGAGTATATCTGTGTCGCACTTACGGACCCACTCAAAACCTACTGCATCGCCGTCGCTCTGAAAATAGGGACGTTTTAAAAGTATTTTAGTCGAGACAGTTTGCTGCTTCAACGACATGCACATACCGAACCCATACACACTTCCAATGTCACCATCAGGACACAGACAAGCTTCTTTGATAGAAACACAGTTAATCCCACCCTACCTGTGCTGAAGAGGCGTTACACGCTGATCTCAGCCCTGACCCGTAACTGTGAAACTCTAACTGAACAGCTTGATGAAGCAGCCGTGGCAGTAGGGTTTGTCGTTTTGTTCTTTGAAGGTGCCTTTGTTGAGTTGTTTCAGGCAGAAGGCGCAGACGAAGTGCTCCGGGTGAAACTTCTTGGCCATAGCGGTGATGCAGCGTCCCGTGATGGGCTTCTGGCAGCCGGAGCAGAGGGAGCCGCGGCGCTCGTGGTAGTGCACTTCACAGTAGGGCTGACCATCGTGCTCGAAGAAACTTCCATTCACAAACGGGGTGAAGCACTCCTGTAAAGGAAGGTAAGAGAGAGCAACACGCGGTTATTCTGATGACACCCCTTACAGTGATGCACACATACAGCACTCACTGTATATGTTATACATTATTATATTTCATCTATAGCCCAACACAGTCTTGTGCCGTTTGCTAATACAGTACGAGGTCTCAGCTTGTTGGTGGTTTCAGTGCATTTCAAATGTTTTAACAGGCCTCATGTATGAAAAGACCCACAATGAATACTTTAAACTAACGGCTTGATAACTCTGTCCCAAACCTTTTGATGCATACGATCACTGTACAAAGTCTTATAGAGGCACTGTAGCTCAACTGAGGTTCATAACACACCAGATGGACAGAAATGAAAGATACACACCCTGCAAACAAAACACTCCGGATGCCAAAGGCTGCTCAGCGCAGAGATGTAGTTCTCCAGAATGGCTCTGGCACAGCCGCCGCATTTTGGGGCAAACATGTCAAAGTAATCCTTCCTGCAAAAAGCTTTTCCATCCTTTTCATGAAAGCCTTCAAAGGAAACAGACAACAGACTTGAATCATTTGTACTCGTATGAATAGACTATACATCTAACAGTCAGAGCGGTAACTGAATACAACACATCACAATACCCTCGGGGCCAAAGAAGGATCCGCACTGAGCGCAGAAGAAGTGTTCAGGATGCCATGTCCTATCCAGCGCCGTCACAACTTTCTGAACAGACAGAACATTTGTTGTTGGATGACTGTAATCTACAACAGAGACATGAGCACATGTGTAAACAGCAGGGACTCACGTCCAGTATGGGCCCGTTGCAGTAGTGGCACCGCGGGGAGAACAAGTTGTGGTAATCTGTCTCGCAGTACGGCTGTCCTTCTCGCTCAAAGAAGTTCCTGGAGCCGATCTCCTCTTGGCAGTGTGTGCACACAAAGTGTTCAGGGTGCCATGTGCGGCCCATGGCAGTCACCACCTGGACAAACAGGAAGGTAGACGTGCATTTAGTATGCCATAGGGCTAACCGAGAGTAAAGCCGGTCTCTCAGCACAGCTGCAGATAAAGGTTACACTAATACAGCTCGTATTCAACTATTCCTAGATAAAGATTCAAGTGGCGACTTTAGAGTGATGATGTCATAATATAATAATATGACAAGACATTCAAAGTTATAGTTATCTCACAGATGTGTTATCTATGTATTTGTTCACCTCACCTGTCCCACAATTGGCTTGCAGCAGGCTCCACAGACTCCTTTAGCGACCGTCTGCACGCCCAGTTTGTTGAGGTCCGACTGCAGGCTGCCGAGCATGTTGTCCAACTTGTTGACCTGTGTCGGAGGCCCCCCGGGAACACCGCCCTTCCCTTGGGCCATCATCTGAAATGGTTTAAGTGTGAAAAACAGCATATAGAACAAAAATAAACTAGGAATGCAAAGTATGAGGTTACTCAGAAATAAAGAAAGTGTGAAGCAGAAGATGGGATAAGAGACGGGGGTTCATGCCTGCATTGGAGGGAAGATGGGGTCATACTCAGTTTGGCAGCCTACTGACACCAGGACTTTGGGTGGAATTGGTGCCACTGGTGGAGGGTAGGTTGGGGTTTTAAAAACAGGAGGAGAGGGCTCTCGTTTGGGAGCGGGAGGTTCCCGAATTAGGGCAGGTGGAGGTGTGGCTTTTATAAACTGCCGAAGTGCAGCGGGAACTCGTTCGTGGATTTTAAGAGGTTGTGGAGGGGGAGGTGGAGGGAGAGGTGGAGGTATAGGGATAGCGTGCTGCTGTGCTGGGAGTAGTCGCTTAGGTTCTTCTACGATAGGAGGGCGACGAGGGGCGGGGGGAGAGAGAGGAGGGAGCACCTTCCTCACAGGGACAGGCGACTCTGGGGGAATTATGATCTAAAAACAAAAAAGGAGGAGAGAACACAGAGTGTGGAGAAAACTGAAGGTGAATTCATTGTGAAAAGAAATATTTGGGATTCAGCACACTGAAGCCAACCTTGTCGACCTCGCCGCCGGCCCCATCGGGACGGAAACGCTGGGGTTTGGAGGTGATGACGACCCCCTCGGTCAGCCATTCGTCGGACTGTTTGCGTCGGCGCTCTGAGCGGCCGATCCCAAACTTGCCCTGAAGCTCCTCTATGAGGCGGTCCTGAGAAGTGCTCTTGTTTACAATGATGGGTCCCATCTTCCTGCGCAGATGACCATCTCGGAACATGGGGTGCACGTTGGGAGTCTCCTTAGTGCGCCTAATCACTGATTTTATCTAAGAGGGAATGGTGAGCATCTTATCATACGTCCACAGCAAACAGCTGAAAGAGTTACAGCAGAGCTCTGAGGCAGCAGGTGAGTCACACAACAGGCCGAGATGCTGTGGTCAGTGGGCTCAGAGTCACACTTCATGCACTCCTTGCATACTCATGTCAGGTACCTTCAAAACAAACAAAAGAAGCGCTACTCATCAATCCCTTCCAGCCTTCCCAGTCTCTCAAACAACCACACCAACTTAACAACGCAGGTCGCATTAGGGCCCTTCACACATGTGCCATGCCGAGTGCTGGTGCTGCCAATCAGTGAGTGTTAGAAGTATCAAAGCAACGAAGAGCTTCTCCCTTTCTTCCACTTGCGTCTGTCTGATGACTTTTTCATCTTTATTTTAGCAAAGCAAACAAAATACTAATATTCTTTTTCAGCCCAGTTCAATTCTTACACTGGACGGGACGGTCCCCTCATTAGGGAGGACGATAGGTGCTTTGTTTAATGTGACTAATAGTTAACAGCTAGTGTGGAAGCTTCAGTCTCATGAGCAAAACAATGTGAGCATAACAAGCTCATGTTGTGTCAGGCAGGAGTGGAGATGCATACATGTCCGGAAGCAGAGACTCGGTCCATATTGGGAGTCTGCAGCAGGGGCAGGTCCAGGGCAACGTCAGGCGTCCCGGGGCATGAAGACGGGGTCATGGACTCATCCATCCAGCTGGCCTCCGTCAGCGGTGTCATGCTGCCATCTGTGTACGGCCTCTCGGTGTAAGGCGTCATGGTGCCATCCAGTCCATCGTGGAAGGACATGGAAAGCTCCTCATCAGCCCAGTCCAGATCTCCATTCCCGTCAGTACCTCCGTCCACTGAGCCGTCTGTGATGGTGTTGGTGGCGCTGGTGTAAGTCTCAGGCTGCACGCTGTTTCTGTCCATGGGCAGGATGAGCTCCTCGTGCACCTCCTGCATTCCTCTGCCGAGACACTGCGCCTCCATCTTCAGCTCCTCCACATGTGCTGCTGAGTGATTCTGTGCAAAACTCATGGCTAGCAGCTTGTCCAAGGCCTCGTTCAGGGAGGGCTCCACCATCAGGGGTTGCTGTACAGTGTAGGGGTTGGCTCTCTGTGCTGGGGGCGCTGACTCCAACAGCTGCCTGCTGGGGCTGGTGAACGCCGGTGGAGGTTGGGCCGACAATGAAGAAACTGGAGATGGTGAGGATGTTTTGGAGGAAGCATGTGCAGCGACAGGGATGGGTGAAGGAGTCTCTGGAGCTGAGAGAGGAGGGGTGAGGTTTTTAAAAGTAGGTGGAGTGGAGAAATTTAAAATGAGGTCTTGAAAAGAAGCAGACCCCTTGCTCGTAGGCTCAGGAGCACAAGGGAATTTACCAACAGTATTTGAGGGTGAGACCCGCTCTACAGATGGACTAGGAGACTTGTGGTCCAGGACGGTGTTAACTGAGGTTAGGGAGGGGGTGGTGGTGGTATAGGAAGGACTTGGGCTATTTCTCATGAGGTTGGAGTTAGAGGAAGCAGCCTGAGAGAGGACTAGCAGAGACTTGGTTTGGGATGACAGCATGGTGGCAGAGACATCTATGACAGAGTCCAATTCCAAGTCACTGGCTGCAGAAAGTGAGGATATAGGACTGTGGGGACAGAAACGGTGCATCGACATGCCACCGTCTCCTCCATCCTCGTCTATGTGAAGCTCTAGACCAGCAGGCGAAGAGAAAAGAGGAGAGGTACAGGCAGACGGGTGGGACAGACTAAGGATAGGAGAAGCCACTGGGGTGAAGGAGGAAGAGACTGGAGGATGAGGAGAGCTGGAAGAAGCTCTTCCTGGATCCAGCAGAGAGCCCAAAGAACTGGGCTGGAGGACAGAGAAGCATAAGAAAGATAAGAGGAAGAGGACAGAGACATTATCGGGAATATGACAGGAGAAACTCGTGTTTTGTTGAAGCCTTTCCTGTGTTCACTCGTGCTGCTTCGTACCTTAAAGTCAGACAGAGAGGCCATTAGCTCGTCTAGCTCTCTTGTGGCACAGGAGGCTGAAATTCTGGCCTGCTGCTGAGAGGGTGTGTCCAAATCATTGTGGCGATCACAGGAGCTGGAAAATACAAATAATAATATAATCACATCTAAATATTGATGCCTTACTAACAGCAGAACTCAAAAAACACTTGATCAGGACATCCCTACTTTCATATAAATACATGCCGAGTTAAAGACTGCAGTGGAGAGGCTGTGTGTACCTGGGTGAAGGCACTGAGCCCTCCAGCTCGTCCAGCAGACTCTCCATGCTGGGTCGGGCCTCATCCAGCCTTGTCCCGTTCCTCTTGGGTTTCTCCTGAGGAGAAGGGCTCACCGTGATGTCAGGGGCGCTGCCGTTCTCGTAGTGGGTGATGCTGCAGGATGGTAAAGGTGGAGCTGCCTCCTCTGTGGACACACGACAGTACAACTGATTCTGCTCACCACACACAGAAGTGATAAAGCTGAGGGCTTCGTGTGTACAGTACCTGTCGTGGGGAATGAAGGGGAGCTCTGTTGCACTGCGTTGAGTTCCAGCAGCAGCCTGTCGAGCTCTGAGAGGTTGCTGCCCATGGCAGAGGTCATGGCTGCTGTCGACGAGTCTGATGACTTTTGTTTATTTGGAAAACTAAAGAGTAGACAGACAGAGACAACTGCTAATAGAAAACACAGGTAAAAGAAAATGACACGCTCACACACACACACTCACACACACACGGTTACCTGTAGACGTGGTCCTCTTCAACGTGAGACAACGAAGGGCTGCTACTGTCCCTGGACCAGGAGCTCTTCTGGGCTGAACCTAACGACTGCAGAGGACACACCCGTCAGACATACTGACAAAACATGCGCTGATTTTCATTTTGCTTTATTTGACATGCATCTGGACCCAGTGTGAGACTGAACAATATTCCTGCTGTGCACGACGTAAACCATCGCATGCTTTGACCGGCACAGACAGTGAGCGACCATCATCACAGCCACACACAGCGTTGCCAACTCGGCATCTTTCTTGCTAGATTTAGCTACTTTTCAGACTTTTCAAAATAAAAGTCACTAGTGGCTTTTTAGAAAGAGAATTGGAAGGTCGTACTTCGACAAAGAAAGGTGCATCTTTAATATCGGAGTTGTTATCACGGGCACACGGGCATGTGCTTCATGCTCGTTAAGCACTTTAGGACAAACCCGTTTGTTGAAAGGCTTCATGGAGAAACATTCGTAAGTCATGTGTTATACATGGTTCCTACAGAGACCTACCTGCTGAGAGGAGTGGTGGGAGTCCGGCTGATCGATCAGGGACCCGTTCAGAGCCTCGGCTGAGGGTGGAGGAGGGACTGGAGGTGGAACTGACACATCCTGGTAGGAGTGTCCTCCGGTGGGGATGGAGTACGGGGTCTCCTCAGGAAAGAACACAGGTCGCTTTGCGATGTGGGACGTAGTGGATTCCAGGTCTGCCAGCAACGCGTCTGAAAGATTCCATAGTTAAAGGTTTTACTGCATTTTTGTTGCACGGTACACACACACACACACACTTACACTCACACACACACACACACACACACACTTATCGTTGCATCTCTAGTGCTGGTAAAAAGTTGATTTAAAAAACAACCATTAAACTCTGACACAGTGATCCCTCGTGTCATTGGAGCACAGCAGACACATTCCTGATCTGCTCTTCAGAGACATCGTTGGGCAGGAGACCAATTAATTCTTTACTGGGGTTGTTGGGCGCTCTGAGGCGACTACAGACTGTGGTGTCAGGTTGTAAACAGACAATCGCACCGAGTCAGTCACCTAAAAAAGCTTTTTCCTCGGCGCAACAGAAAAGGTTAGGCCCTGTCACCATCGCAGCATGGCACAATACATCACTGAGCCAGGCCTTCATGAAATATCCCTCTGAAATCCCAAACAGTGCCCACTATAAATACAACCCTGCGACAAAGAGAGCTATAATCATATATATATATATATATATGATTATATATATATATATATATATATATATGATTATATATATATATATATATATATATATATATATATATATATATATATATATATATATATATATATATATATATATATATATATATATATATATATATATATATATATATCATGCATCCTACTATCAGCAGGCGTAATGACGCTGTTGAACCCTGATGCTTTTAAATCGTCTCCGTTTTATGAGAATCAGCGTGAACAAGACGGACTGATGAGAACAAAGACAGACAGAAAGCGTTTCTGTGTCCAGCCCAGGGTTGAGGGGGTACCGTGTTACCCTGCCGAGTGCAGGAACGCAGGAGCAAAATAGATTCTTCCATCACTCAATCCATCCATCCTCAGCCCGTCAAGAATAGACCGCAATCTCCCCGCTGCATACTGTTACACGACAGAGGCTTGGAATGGTTACAGTCGGTTTCAAGGAATCGCTGCACTTTTAAACTCATAATACCACAGAAGCAGGGTCGACAACTGCCCGACTAACCAGAAGGTCACTCGGATCGCTAAGCACACTTCTAAAATACAATCCACGGAAGTAAAAGAAGGTCTGGCTCTAAATGTGAACACTGTTCATGTATAACACGTTTTACTTCCTGTCCTGACGGAGGTATTGAACAATATAAACGGGACAGATTACTTGTAGGCATTCTTCTGTTATCTGCTTCTTTATATAAGTGTGTGTGTGTGTGTGTGTGTGTGTGTGTGTGTGTGTGTGTGTGTGTGTGTGTATGAAGCAGACAGCAGTACAGACACAAATAGTGTAAGGAACAAGAGGAGTGACAGATGCCAGTCCAACCCAGACGTTAGCGTCGCTCTCGTTCCCTCAGCGAGATGAGAATGAGATTCATATATTGGATTTTGGATTATTGCACAATTAATCTCTGTAACTTTGTTTTGTTCAGCCAGATAATCTTCACCAATGAACACAACTTTTATCATTTTTAACGTTAGGCTATTAACGAACTACGCCACGGTTGCATGTCTTCACGTCACACCACAAAGGCAGACGTTCGCTGTGATGGCGCTTGGTCGTCTCATTTAGCCGCTGTAAAAGCTTTAAAACTTAATGATGGGGCTATTTATTTGTAAACGGTATTGTATGCCGTAGAACAAGGTGTGGGGATGGCCTAGTGCAACAAAACACTAGAAGGTCGGGAGTTCAACACCAGGCTGCCACCAGTGTACTGAGCAGGTGCTTAACCCTGAGCTGCTCCAGAGAGACGGTCCCTGTACGGAGTTCACTGTAAGCATATCGACTCTGAGACGATGGAACCAGAAGTACTCATGTCTTCCTGCAGAACTCTAGATCCTCTCAGTGAGCCTTTAACCTAAAGAATGAAGAATGATCCAAGTATTCTCACCCTCATATCAATCATCTGCTCAACTCAGATGATCTGGGAGTCCAAAAGGAGACCCTGCCCCAGAAGCTAAATGTTTAAGTCATGAAGTTTGACATAAACCACATGGGAGCACACAAGCCTATTTAAAGCGGTAAGCTCAGCGAGTAGCCCCATGTCTGTGCAAATGTGCTAAAATATCATGACAAGCTCAAAATAATCTGCACCTGGTGCCGACATGCTGAACAAGGTCTTACTGAAGTCGACTTTGTCGCTCATAAAACAAAGAATACACATTTTTTGAGTCATATAAACTTCAGTGTAGGATTTAGATTCACATTTCTCTTGTAGCTTCGGAGATCTTAAAAGCTGTCAGAGGAAAAGTAAATGAAAAGACTCAAGAAAGACTAATTATGGTAATGGTTCCTAGAAAGTTTTTCGTGGCCTTGACAGAGAGGACTGCCAGGACAGAGCTGCGTCTATAAACGTCTGTGTGCACTCAGTACACCCCGCTCCCACCTGCTGATACTACACATCTGTGAGCCCACGAGTACATCTCCACAGTTAGTCATTGTTTAAACTATAATGTCTAATGCATTATGCCTGTATTCATTCATGGAGGGGGGGGGGGGGGGGGACAAAGAGCTACAGTATGTTCCAATATCCCTACGGGTAGATTGGGTTTTTTTGTGTGCGTCTTCTACGTGTTGCTTTCAGCCTTTTATTCTCAGTACCCCCGACTTGAAACCGGAGCTGCCCTACACATATACAGAAGATATATAATTAGAGCTGAAGCGATTATTAAAATAGTTGCAGATACATCTTTTGGCTAATCAACATCAGAAATGCCAAACATGCTTCAGGGTTGACTGAATATCTTTGGGTTATAGCTATTAGGACAAGTCAAGTGATTTAACTGTGTCACGTTGGGCTTTAGAAAATAAAGAACATTTGTGCAATGAGCAGATTAATCAATAATAAAAATTATTGTTAGTTGCAGCCCTAACACGGATGAATGGTACTCGGATAAACAAAGATTAAACCAGGGCATTAGGAAAGACCTGAAACACAGCCGGACCTGTTTAAATGTAGAAACGTATAATTTCTAAATCCAAAATGTCCAGCTCACATACTTTTGTAGCCTTCGACTAAGCAGCCTACAATACAGACTGGATATGCTAATGGAATTGTCTTGCTTCTCTCATTTCCCCTGAGGAGGGCAGCATTGAGTCTCGCAGAGGACGGACAATAAGCCTTCTTCAGTCTCAAGTTTGGTCCACGCAGAGTTTAGCATTGAGAATGCAAACGAGCACTGTAAGCCAAGCAGGCTAATCTTTTCCATGTCAGACACAATGGACAAAGTCCAATTCTGCTCTAACAGCATGCAGACTCAATAGTTCATTGTGTGCAAGTACTGGAGGAATAAAGCTGTAATCAAAAGAGGATATGACTGTTTCTAATAACACAAGATGGATTCATCAACCGTCAGTCAAACAATGTAACTGACTCGGTCAGGGAGAGCATCTGTGGTCATACTGTGGTAACTAATCTTCCTTACGTTCAACAACAAGTCTCAAGTTATGTGGATACTATACACATTCTCGTGGCAGTGGGTACATGTACAGTCCTGCTTGTGCACACACCCCCACCCGCCCACGGCCCTGCCACAGTCCCGCAGTGTTTATCAGATGGGAGCGAAGGTGCATGGGGGAATTCCACACATTCCTCCGTCCGCGTCTGAAAAAGAAAGCAATCAGCCGGGCACACGGGGAAGGTGGCTCTGGGGAGGGTGCATACATACAGTTGCCCTGATCCCTAAAACATCATTTAACATGCATCCTGGAAAATACATTTTAGGTAGAGAGTCGTGAGGAATGTGAAAACTAAACACCATCTGTCAGTCCAGAAAATGAAAATAATGTGTTGACAATTACAGGACGATTCCACTAAGTACAGCGTGCTTTGAATTCCAGGATAAGGGAGGTGTCAATGTTTTTACTGCCCATTTCCCACAGAGTGTGGAGGACAATGCAGGCAGGCAGGGAGGGAGGGGGGGTTAGAGGGGGTGGACCAGGGCTGTCTAATCTTTTCTATTAACATGTGGGCAACAGTGATGGGCCACCAGGGTCCACAGCTCACCTGTTTATAGCCAGGGAGCAAAAGAGCAGAACTGGCCACAGCCCCACAACGAAACCCTACCCCATCAGGCCAACCCTGACACGATATTTATATCAAACAAGACAGACGGGGGCCAGGGAGAGGGGGGTGGAGGGTGAGATGCCAGTGAGACAGGGGAGGGGAGGTCGGGTAGAAAGAAACCAGGGACAGACAAACAGAGAGAATATGGACCAACAGCAAACAGATTAAAGATATACCAAGTGAAGCTTACAGGTGGCCAGCTGTTTGTACAGGAGGACGCACAAGGCATGGGACGGTACAAGGCATGGGACGGTACAAGGCATGGGACGGTACAAGGCATGGGACGGTACAAGGCATGGGACGGTATAAGCTTAAAACTCTGAAAATGGCATTAAAACCTTATATTTCGTAAAGAAACATAAAGAAACATTTGTTTTAGTGAAAAGAACAATGAAACAATCGTAAATCATAAAGTCCCCCTGCATACATTAGGGATAAAAAGGACCAAGATTGGGTAAATCTGTCCTTTCTTACATGATAATTACAGTATTTCTCTTTCAGACATAAGACTAGAACTACAAAGGTTTGTCAAGTTACTCATGTGAGATTACCCCGACAATAGAATCCTATACGTCCCATCCCTCGGACCCACAGACCCACGCAAGACAAAGGATGAATGACTGTAATGGCATACCATCCGAAAGACAGACCGAAGCATCTTAGGGGGGATTACTTATAAACATAAACTAAACATAACTAAAAATACTCTGCCAAGCAGCGCCATATCCGAAAGATGACACGCCCCTTGAGAGAACGCTGGACCAAAATAAAAGCACTTCCCCACAGACCAGTAAATCAGATGACAGGGGAAAGTCTAAAGACTGACGTAACGCCCGGTCACTGAGGACACATTCATAGCCGTGCATGTGTGAGGACCGTAGGATGAGGAAGACCCTCAACGAAGGGCGGTCGTGTCTCTAAAACACTGAGTGTAAACACAAAGCCATGCGTCAAACTGATCATATAGAAGAGCATTAACAACATTACAGCTGCTGATTATTTTCTCGATTGAATTTGGTCCTTAAAATGTCAGGAAATAGAAAAATAGATGATATATTCAAAGTCTAAAACCCAAAGATATTATCATAAGCAAACACATATTCACATTTCAGAAGCAGCAGAGAATGTTAATGAATGTTAAAGAAGTATTTATTAGGGTTGTACCGAATGTCAGAGACAATAATCGACAGATTAATCAACAATGAAATTAAATTGTTACTCGCAGGCCGACCAATAAGGGGTTGAGGTTCGATGTCAGCCCTAGTAGCAAAACATGAGGCCAAAGGTGTAGTTTTGTGGCACAATAATTAAAATACGATGCTCACAGAGGCATGAAGCTCCCCTGCCCTCAGGTGCCCCCCAGCTCGAGTAATGCTAGAAGAATCCAGCAGATTCCTACGACATTACCTGTCAGAGCGCTGCTCTGTGAGCCAAGTTACACGGCGAGGTAACAGGGAAGGCGTGGAAACAGCTTGAAAAGAGGAAGCGTGTGGAGGGCGCTGCAAGAGAAGCAACAATGTGCTACAACAGCATTTAATAGTGAAACCACTGTTCTGACACACACACACACACACACACACACACACACACACACACACACACACACACACACACACACACACACACACACACACACACACACACACACACACACACACACACACACACACACACACACACACACACACACACACACACACACACACACACACACACACACACACACGGTCCAAAGCTGCCCAGCTCTGACTCGGCACATTGTTTTTCTCCTGTGTTTCCTCAGGATGTGGGGCAGGGTCTGTTAACTAAGCGATGAGGTCAGCCATGCAGCTCTCTCTTCCCCAGACCCAGAACAGGATGGGTGTGGAGCTCGGGAACAAGACTGATTTACAGTCAGGAGCTTCCCTTTAGCCGAGCAGGCGAGCCCACTGGTTAGGGGCGGTATGCACTAACCTTGCAGCTCTCATTGGGTGATGAAAGCTAGTCTGGTAACACTAACTCTGTGCTCCTGCTGCTGCCAACACACCGGGACACAGAAAGCACTTAAGACCTTCTAAGATCTTTTGGTATGCTGTACAAACGCTGTAAACATTTAAGACCATGCTACTTCTACAACAGCCAACTTTTACTCCTGCCTGGAGACTAAGGCCTTCCTCTGCAAGGTGATCAGCTGACACTATTACAGTCAATCTAACAAGGCTGCTGTGCGTTTACAAAAGGTATGTTTAGCAGGTTCAGCACACATGTACATGCACTATGCCGAATTGCCGCATAGTGAAGCTGGTTTTTGGGGCCCTTGGTCACTTTGCTGTGTCATTAGTCCTGGATTCGAGTCATTGGTAATGGGAATGTACAACCAAAAGGAGAGCGTTAAAGGAGAGTCTGAGCGGAGGAGCGTTATTCTCACTTGAGTCGTGACTTTCCAGTAAAATGCATGTCTGTACTAATCCAATTTCTTCACTGTTAACCTGCAGACATGAAGCGGGGCCTCCACAGCCCAGTGAGGTCAGTCTGCCTGCATCTCACACAATCCTCACAGAGAGTAGAGCTTAGCTTCTTACCCCACAAGCATGAAACACAGGGGCCAAAGAACAGTGTGTCACACGTGGTCTACTAGGGCCACATCAGGAACGACAGCTCGGCTGCCACCTGGTCTGGACTGTAAAACTCTGACTCAGAGCAGCAGACTGGAGGAGTGCGCACACAACACTAAGGGAATTCCCTTCCTCGAGTGTTAAGAACGTGGGCAGATCAATATACACAGGAGACGGAAAGAGTGGAGGGTGATCGGGTTTCCTAACAAGCTCCATGTAGACCTGTCAGTCATCATTGAGCCCCAACACTGGGATGAGCGGGGGCTTGTTAGCTGGGGGTTTACTGGAAGAACAGCAAACGTTTAAGACGTGTTTTAACAATCTATAAGCGTCTGCAACAGGGATGTATCTTTGAAGGCCAATGCGGAAGTTAGCATCACGCTGGTTGATGGGACTTCCCCCATTGGATTTCTTTATCTGTATAATTGCAGACAATATGCTCTGTGGCGAACACAAGTTTATGATAAGCAAATGTTTGGGTAGGAGCGCTTCCTGGAATCAAAACAAGTTTGTTCAAGGGGCTCTTTGAGGATACGTTGACTCCCTGGCGAAGGCTTGTTGCGTACATGGTGATGCCGTTACAGTAAAGGCGTTGTATCGTTTAAAAAGAGAACGTCTTGGAGTTTTATTGCAAGTTTGATACTTACACATTTTGTTAATATTCACTAATGATGCTAGGCTATAAACGAACTACACCGTGGTCACATGACTTCACTTCACCTCTGAGTAGATACGTTTTCCTGTGTTCGCCGTTTATTAATGTTCCCGTCTCATTCAGCCACTTGTTAAGAAACGTAAAAGACCACAGACCTTATTTCAGGCACCTAATCAAAAAAAACATTCACTTCAAGATAAGGGAAGCAGAAATGCAACCGACAGCCCTCCCTCTGGTGGCAGCATGGACGGGCCTGAGCGTAGTGGTAGGAGGCGAGTCCTGACCCAGAGAGTATTTGGCCTTGGAGCCCGACAGTGATGTTCGACATTCCTCAGTAGCCTCGCCCCCTCCATCAGCCTGCTGTTCACGCTGCTGTAGCGAGACTACAGGCTCCCTCTCAACCAACAATCAGCCCTTTCAGGCAGCGAGAGCATCCAATATGCCCCGGAGGTATTCTCAGATCGGGCCAAACACAAAATGCGGCCCATCGTCTCGCCACTTAAACAATTCAGCAAATCCATTTTACTGCCTTTCTACTTTGGGAGGTACAATGTGAGCGTTCTTACCTGGCGTGATTTATTCTGGTAAATATAGCAAACTGACCAGCTGGTGAAAAGTATGACAACCAGAATTAGAAGTTCAGCGCTAAAGGTCAAGGGTCAATGAACTAAAGAGGTGACTGGTAAATGAGCCACAAAAAATAGATGGCGCTGAAAGACTGCACGGAGCTACACGTGTCATCAGCGCTGGTACTGTATATAGGGGCGGATACAACGCAGTCGTAGAGCTGAAAGGATTCATCGATTGACAGGAAAATAATCCGTAATCAGTGTTTTAAGAAGAAATGCCAACAATTGAGATGTTTCCGTCACTCAAATGTGACTTTTCTCAGAATATGCATCACTGTGCGTTGGGTATTGGGTAAAACGTCACTTTGAGTATTAAAACCAGCCACCTGTTCCTCGGGATTAACCAAAGATGATAAGGTCATCTTCTATTTATAGATCTTAGTTTATGCCTTTATACCCATAGGATTTAATGGCAACTTTAAATGTTAATGTATAATAATTAAACGCACTTATTCAAGGTGTGTGATGCATGGACACGGATATAAACCGGCACAGCTACACCATTAAAATATATAAAACCTGCCACCTTTGGGGTGTTATTCTTCTTTTTTAATTAAATGTATAGCTCCCACATGTCTAATCACATACAGAATATTTATTGTCTTAATCAGTGGTGGATGTACTCCGAGCTATTACTTAAATACGTCAAAGTTATAATACTGTATTACAAGTGGACGTCCTGCATTATTACGTAAAAGTACAAAAGTATTACCAAGTACAAAAAGTGAAAGTACTCATTCTGCTCTGAATAATATACGTTATATTATTGAATTCTAATTATTGATGCTGGTAAAGGAGTTTTAATGTATATACTGTTGCAAATACATGATATTGTTTAATTATAATGTGTATTATCATTCTGAATCTTCAATGTAGTGGAGTAAAAAGTACAATATCTGCCTCTGTAGTGAAGTAGCAGGAAATTGTACTAAAGTAAATGTACTTAATTAATGTCCTAATCACACACGTGCACTCCTGCAGCAAGGCTGTCCATGCATTTCCATTTTACGCACAACAAAGTGTATTGTGTGTGCAGTGATTGAGGATCCATCAGGAGATACAGTATCAGCCCCCGCCGGGGTGAGCTCACATTGTGCTGCAGTCTAAATGGGGAGGCCTGTTGACTCCACCACTTCAAAGCAGGAATGAATAGCCTGGGGGGGGGCAAAAGTTGAGGAGGTAATGTTGAAGCTCGGTGTCAAAATGTCAGCCAAATATCTCCTCCCTGTGGCACAGATATTAAAAATAACACTCGTTTTCCTAAATGTGCAGAAAAGCGTAGAAACGTAACTTTTATAAAAACGTACGAGGGTTTAAAAGGAGGTGGTTGTAACGAGCCGCTAAGTTACTACGATGTTTATATAAACCGAGAGGGTAAAAGAAGCCCTGTTAAATTAGTTTTAGCAGAAAACTGCTAGCAATTCAAGAGTAAGGTGACCCAGAAACTTGACTTTTCAACATGAAATCTCGGCGTAACTTGAACTCCTCCACGCTGCTATCTGCTCCTTTACAACAACACAACTTTATAACTTACCTAAGTCGTCCATAGCGGCTGCCTGGTTGTGGCCTGTGTCAGTTTTATGTTTGGAGAGCTTCTCAACTGTTTACGAAGTGAGTTTTCCTCTCCAAACTTCACCACTGAAGCGCTGCTGCAAGCTGCTCAGGGTAAGTCTCGTGAACGCGCTGCAATATGTGCATGTGTACTTTACGAGAGCGCGCTTTGACTGAGGCGCAGTGATGGGCGACATCTAGCGGTCAGGAGCTGGAACTACATCACCGAGTAATAATAATAATAATAATAATAATAATAATAATAATAATAATAATGATAATGATAATAATAATAATAATAATAATAATAATGATAATAATGATGATGATAATAATGATAATAATATTAATAATAATAATAATAATGATAATAATAATAATAATAATAATAATAATAATAATAATAATAATAATAATAATAATAATAATAATAATAATAAACTTTATTTGTATAGCTCCTTTCATACAAGAATTGCAGCACAAAGTGCTTCACAGCAAGAACATAGTACAAGATTAGACAGCGCATTTACAGTACAGTAATCAAATCAAATCAAATCAAATTTATTTGTATAGCCCAATATCACAAATTATACATTTGTCTCAGTGTGCTTTACAGACTGTACAGGTTACGACACCCTCTGTCCTTAGACCCTCTGTCCTTACACCCTCTGTCCTTAGACCCTCTGTCCTTAGACCCTCTGTCCTTACACCCTCTGTCCTTAGACCCTCTGTCCTTAGACCCTCTGTCCTTACACCCTCACATCGCACAAGGAAAAACTTCCTAAAAGAAACCCCATAATTAAAGGGGGAAACATGGAAGAAACCTCAGGGAGAGCAACTGAGGAGGGATCCCTCTCCCAGGACGGACAGACGTGCAATAGATGTCGTGTGTACAGGATAAACAACATAGTACAAATACAACATTTGACAGAAATGATGTTGTGTTGAAAAAGAGAAAGTTTTGATGAATCCAGGAAAATGTCAAAAAGGCTTCCCGGTGTCCAGCAGGACCAGGGCAGCAGGCGCAGCCACGATTCATGATCCTGACGTAAACTTTATCAGTGGCAACCTGCCACATGAGAGACAGACACTCTGGGGATGATGCCCCGGATGGTGAGTTAGTGACATACATTTACATAAATGCATACAGATAGAGAGGGAGAAGAAGAGAGGGAGGGGTGGAGAGAGGAAGAGAAGGAAGAGAGCAGGGAGGTGTCCCCCGGGAGTCTAAGCCTATAGCAGCATAACTAGGGGCTGATCCAAGGCAAACCTGAGCCAGCCCTAACTATAAGCTTTATCAAAAAGGAAAGTCTTTAGCCTGCTCTTAAATGTGGAGAGGGTGTCTGCCTCCCGAACACAAACTGGAAGCTGGTTCCACTGGAGAGGAGCTTGATAGCTGAAGGCTCTGGCTCCCATTGTACTCTTAGAGACTCTAGGAACCACAAGTAACCCTGCAGTCTGGGAGCGTAATGCTCTAGTTGGTTTATAAGGTACTATGAGATCTTTAAGATATGCTGGAGCCTGACCATTAATTGCTTTGTAAGTCAGGAGAAGGATTTTGAATTCTATTCTGTATTTTACCGGGAGCCAGTGCAGAGAAGCTAATACAGGAGTAATATGATCCCGTTTCCTTGTTCTTGTCAATACACGTGCCGCTGCATTTTGGATCAACTGAAGAGTCTTAAGCGACTTTTTGGGACGACCTGATAACAATGAGTTGTAGTAATCCAGCCTAGAAGTAACAAATGCATGGACTAGTTGCATGGACAGTGTTGATGTAAATGAGTGTGAAGTAGCATTGAAAATAATATAAAATAGCAGAATAATTAAAATAGTATAAAATAGCAGAATTAAAATGATATAAAATAGCAGAATTAAAATGATATAAAATAACAGAATAATTAAAAAAGTATAAAATAGCAGAATTAAAATGATATAAAATAGCAGAATAATTAAAATAGTATAAAATAGCAAAATTAAAATGATATAAAATAGCAGAATAATTAAAATGATATAAAATAGCAGAATTAAAATGATATAAAATAGCAGAATAATTAAAATAGTATAAAATAGCAGAATTAAAATGATATAAAATAGCAGAATAATTAAAACAGTATAAAATAGCAGAATTAAAATGATATAAAATAGCAGAATTAAAATGATATAAATAGCAGAATTAAAATGATATAAAATAACATTGGAAATCATGCCTATCTGTGCCGTACTTAACGGCCCTCCTGAAACCTGAGTAATGAAGTGAAGTACATTTACTCAAGTACTGTACTTAAGTATAATCTGTAAGTACTTTACTTGAGTATTTCCATTTCCTGCTATTTTATACGTCTACTCCAATATAATGCAGAGGCAAATATTGTACTTTTTACCTTTTTATAGGTTAAGATAAAACTTCCCTTGGTGAAATTCACAAGCTCTGCAAGCGGTATATATAAAAGCTCCTCCTTTACCAGCAGCAACATTAAAATGATGAACACGCTTATGGATCAATAATTAAAATTCAATGATATAACATGATATTCTAAAATGGGCTGTACCAAAAATAACTTTACTTTTTGTACTTTAAGGACATTTTTTTGCGAACACATTTGTACTTTTACATACGTGCAATTTTGAATGTAAGTAGTTCTACAATGTGGGATTGGCAATACGTTTAATTACTAAGTAAAATATCTGTGTATTTCATCCACAATATAATCTTAGGTACTTGCACTTTACATGAGTTTGTTCTGACATCTTTAGTTTAGTTACTTAAAGATTTGCACATAAAACATATAAAGAGTTTGACTTTTGATGATTGTGTCATTATTCTTACAAAAAAATGTCTTCATATGTATATAAATATATATAAATATATTTATATATATATATATATATGTATATATATATTTATATTTATATATATAAATATATATATTTATAAATATAAATATATATATATTTATAAATATAAATATATATATATTTATAAATATAAATATATATATAAATATAAATATATATATTTATAAATATAAATATATATATATATATATATATATATATATATATATATATATACATATACATATACATACATATATCTAAATATAAATATATATATATATATTTATACACACATACACCCTTTATTTAACCAGGTAAAATCATTTGTGCAATAACAAAATGTGGAATATTTTTCTTTCGTTTTTATGTTTCTAAACCTCAACTCATACATTTCATGAGATTAATAATTACTGCATCCTGCTCATCAGAATCAAGAAAAAGAGGAGAAACAAGAGGATATGGGAAAATGTATTTATTAAATTATAGTTCATAAAACACTTTGAAATGTGACCATAACTGTCATCATACCCACACCAGATAAAAAAATAAGAAAGCATGCCATTGCCAATGTTTAAAACTCTGTGACAAAAAAAGACCAGAAAGCCAAATACCATGAAAAGAACTGGATACTTGTACCATTAATCTATTATTGAACATTACCATACCTCAAGATAAACACAAATTCTTTAAAACCATTGCAAAGTATGTGTACATCGTATCTCAGTGATCCCTGGTAATCAGCTGTGAACAGACCGTTTAAATATTCCATGCAAACCTTCAATAAATATAAAATGTATGCAGAATTAAAACAAAAAAACACAGTTGACTTGTAAGTCTAAGTCTTTATCTTCAGTCTTATTGTAAATAAAACAGATAACAGTTGTCAAAAGTTTATCGATTTCAGCTTTCTCTCCTCCTTCTCAGTGAGGGGCTGCTGGTTGAGGATTCTGTCATGCAGGCGGTGGTGTTTGCCGATGCCCAGCTTCGGCAGACCTCGGTTCAGCCCCTCCAGCAGCACACAGGACTTGCACAGAGACTGGCTGGAGATGTATCCACAGCGGTTGCAGGTTCCCTGTACAGGCATCTTCACCCCCTCCCGCACAGACAGGTTCTCCCCCGAGTGGATGATATCCATTATGGAGCTCGGCCTTATGCTCTCAAGGTCCTTTAAAAAGGTCCTCGCGTGGCCACGATAAGCATTGGGGGAGTAGATACATTCAGTGGAAAAGTAGTCCAACTTCTTGAAGTAAGCATACAGAACAATCTCTTTCTCATACGCATATTTGAGGGGCTTGCAGCGCGGCACGACCCCTTGACCTTCGCTGGCTGTGGAGATGGCAGTGCAGCGGCGCAGACGAGCTATGTCCCCTCGCAAGATGTTCATCAAAACTGTCTCCGCCACGTCATCAGCGTTGTGACCTGTGAAAAAAAAAAACCACATTGTTACGAAATACATATTCTTTGACAATAAACACACGTGTAACTTTCTGCCACTGTTGCCGTCAGCTTCTCCTGGTTAGGATTCCTTCATCGTTCAGGAGGTTTTTAAGGGGAGACTAATAATCCACAAAGGTCTCCTTCTTTCCAAAACAAATGGACCCAGTAATGAACGCCGGTAAAAACACTGAATAAAGCAGTTTCACGTTTAAAATCAGTGTTTCTTTTTGACGTTTCTCTGATAACTTAACCTCCAGATGTAGGAAAATCCTTTACATGGTGAAATGTAGTTGAAAACTACTAAAATCTAAAACATGTGGCTTTAATCTAGATTAAAAAGTCAATTTATGACATCTTCTGTCAGACAACTGACGCATAACTTTAAGGCTAAGACTGTTTCAAAGTTCACATTGAAATAATGCTATTTGGAGTTACCTGTACATATCTTGTCCACCTTCAGCATGATGGCTCCTCTGTCCAGCGCCTGCCTTCTGAACACACCACAGAAGGTGCAGTTATTCTTCAGGCCGATCTGCTTCACTATAGCGTCCATAGTCCAGCCATACAGCTCCTCGTACGACACAATCTTCAGCGGCAGCTCATACTGTTGCTGATTCCTCTTTACTGTCTCCAAGGAGTCATCTCTGTAACCTGAGATTCCCTCATCCACCGAGAGAAGCATAAGTTCAAGGCCATAGTTGTATCGCTCATTAAGAAGCTTCATTAAATGTGCGAGCACCGTGGAGTCCTTTCCACCTGAAGCAGCAATTCCTACTATTTCCCCAGGTTTGAAGAGATTTGCAGCCACAATCGTCAGATGCACCTCCTCCTCAAAGGCCCAGAAGAAACACGCCTTGCACAGTGAGTGACCCGTTTTTGGACGTTTCAGCACAGCACGCTTGTCAACACAGTTACTGCACAGGACAGGCATCTTGACTGTTGGAGGAAGTTTTTTTTAAAGGATAACAATGTTCAAAATTAGTTAAACAATGTTTTTTCAAGAAAGTCTGTCAAAAAATCTTGCAGACGCAAACAGCTGACCCACAAGTGTTAGTGTCAAAGTTTCATTATTATTCACTTCATGTACCCAAGTGATCTTACACTGTTATTATATGTTTCTATAGTTTAATAAATGTGTCTCTGCTCTGGAAAAGACCTTACACTAAGGAAGAGAACATCATGAAAAACAAAAAATCTGCCATTTGACACCTTTTTTATTTAAAAAACTTTAATTTACCAGAGTTATGCTCATAAGTTTCTTGGAAATAAATCAGTCAGCATGAAAAAAGCATTAAAAAATGACTAATCTACGAAAGAAAGAGGGGGGCAGACAAAATAGTGATTCAAATCATGTTGATTTTGCAGTATGTTTAGCTGGAAAAAGGACTAAATTCAGTTTAGGATGTCAATGTGCACTATAAATTAACTTGATTTTTTAATGTGCTGTTAATAGATATCAATATCCCAAAATTAAATGGACTACACCAGTGGTTCCCAAATGGTTCCGCAGCGCAGGGAAACACTGTACTTTATCTGTACTTTGTCCTACACACTTATTTCACAATATAGAAACAATAAGTCTTATATGCTTTGGCCTAAATATAAATAAAACAATCATTAAAAAAAAGAAATCTGTCAAAGCGAACAAGTTTTAGCCATTTGCGCATGGTGGGAAACATTAGAGTGTGACACATCAAAGGCTCTCTGCTAGTGTGAAGGAGAACAGCTTCTTACAGGGACTAAATAAATGTTCACAGAGTGATGACAGTGATACGATATGTTAGAGAGGGGATTTTTCCCGGATATGAACTCAGGTGTGCCTTGGCCACAGAAAGTTTGGGAACCCCTGCACTACACACCAAAAATGACGGGATGGGTTACAACTGGGCATTTATTCTAACTGTCCAACTACAATACAGTGTTAAAGAAGGAAGTAAGCGACTTGTACAATGCCACAGTAATGTTAATACGTTTATGAGGCATGCCGAATTTTAGAGTTGAATAAAACAACTCATAAAACGTCTTTAAACATCGTCTAACAATAATGTACTTTTAGCAACAAGCCAAGCTAGTTTATTTGATAACTTTGACAGTGGATCTTAGCTAGCTGAGTTAGACGTGAGGTTGTTTGTGTTCAAGAATAACACAAACTAAAAGTGTAAACGGTAATAATACTAAAGTTGCTACAGAAAACCCCTAAACATCTATCTAATTAAAGCACCTGGCAGTTAATTAGCTATCGGAGTATTTACATTAACAGGTCTAAATTAGCAAGTTAGCCAAGTTAAGCTAAGTAACGTTAGTCACATTTTTACTACGTAACATTTTCTTACCAACGTTTCCGGTGAACCGATGTCGGATTTGAGAATGTGGGGATGAGGTACACTTGGAAAATTACTTTTAAAATCTACGTTTTCTTACTTAAACAACTCAAGTATTACACGGCTACAAGTTAAAGTAGCATGTTGTTTCATCATTTGTCGTTTGTCTGCTTCACCGGAAACACAGGAAGTGACGTCACTTGCTATTAGATCTGCAGCATAACCTACCGGTCGGAGTTGGTCAGTGCAACATTAAACTACAATATTAATAGTGTTTTTATGGTACATTTATAGACCATTTAAACAATGTAACATAACTAAAGTTAATTTAATTTCTCCTGTGATGTCCTTTTAAGATGTCAGTAAGAAGTCAGAGTACAGAGGAAAATCACACAACCAAGTTAAATGTAAGCAATAAGGATTTATTAGTTTGCTTCAAAGAATGTCACTATTGCAACAGCTGCAATAGATATCAAAATGCTTTATGGTGTGAATGAACGACAAAAGGGGGGTTGATGCTGGGTAGGAGCAAGGCTGCAGACGTCAAGTGTCATGATAGGAAAGACACAAGCTTAGTTGACGGGGTGAAAAGCACCCCTCTGATGCCACTGCATGTCTCTGACACGACGAACCGACTGGATCTGAGGAATCTGGGCTCCGAACTCAGTGTTGTCCTTATACTCCCCCTTTTCAAACAGGTACTGATAGCCTCTGTAGCCTGGATACTGATAGCCCACCCAACTGGAGCACCAGGGGCGAAAAAAAGGGAAAACAGACAAGTTATAGGTGAAAGGAGTTATTTGCAGTATCACATAACGTCTGTATCCCAAGAGGATGGACTCACGTGCCACTCTGAACCCGAACAGAGGAGACCTTCTCCTGGTAGCCGTGTGCGTGAAAGCTGGGGACATCGTCATCAATGATTTCTATCTTCTTCCCTGCAAAGCTGGGGTTTTCGTAAAGGACAATCTTGTGCTCCTGGCTGTCCTAAAAGAGAGGAGCAAAGTGGATGATTTATTAAAGGAATACTTCACCTCCCTGTGTTACATTGAACAAACTTTTGTTTTTCTTGCATGTCTCCATGGTGAATGAAGAATCAAAAAACGTAGAAAAGTCTTGATGAATTGGAGTAAATGGACGCTGTTTTGTTAAACAGATGTTTTGATGTAGATTTGCTGTTTGGCCCCCATTTACTTCAATTCATCAAAACTTTTCTCCATTTTTAGATTTTGCGTTCATTTATGTATGTGTTTATGTATTGTATCTTTCTTACCACTTTAATCGGGCGGAATGCAACAATGGTGTCACTACGCCTGCTGTTGGTCCAGGAATCCCAGCGAGGATACTCCCCCTTCTCATACACATACTGCTCCCCCTTACAGTTGGCCTGCTCGTATCCCACCCATCTGAGCGGGAGGAGGAGAAAGAGAGAGATGGTTGTGGGATCGGTGTAGAGGCAAAGCTGGACTGGTCATTTTCCTCCTTTTCATACCTTCACTAGAGCTGCTTAGCCGATCAAGGAGATTTCCTGCTTCTTCTCTGTTTTATATTATATTAAAGTGAATATCTTTGGGTTGTGGACTGAAGGAAACGTGAGTAAAGTGATATCTTTACATGTCATGTTTTGTCAGTCCAAAACCCAAAGTTATTCACTTTAATATAAAGCAGGAGATCTCCGTATCCGAGAGGCTAAAAACAGCATTTTCTGCCATTTCAGTGTGAAAAATTACTCAAACGATTATTCAAAACCAAAATAGCTGCCGTTTGTTTTTCTCTTGATCAGCCATGGGGCCTCCCCTCAGACAAAGCATGCATAAAAGGCGCCCCCCACCTCCACCCTTTGTTTATTTGCTTAGTTTCGCTCAATTCCTGGATGCCTATGGGATCATGATTATATTATTTGATCGCATAGACCGTCAACAATTGAGCCAAAATAGCCTAATGTTGATGTTTGAACTTCAGACTGCAATAAATAAAACAATTTAAAAGGTCTTCTAAAGAATCTATTAGTTTCTTACTCTGGCAAAGTGGTAAAAACATTATATTGTACTATTGTATCTTTGAACTATCCCTTTAACTGAATCACACACACATTTAGACTGCTCTATGTGATCATTCACTGAGCCTCCCCTGAAACTGTTTGCCTCGCACTTTAAAAACCTAGATGTTCATTTGTTGCAGCTCTAGTGTCCTGTCTGCCTCTGAGCCACACTCACGGTCCACACAGCACCAATATGGAGCCCACTTTCTCCACGCCTGCTTCCTGGATGTTGTTGCAGGGACCAGTCAGCTCATGGCAGCGTCCTTGGAAGTTTTCCTGCTCATAGATAACCAGCTGTGCAGGAATGGGAGAGAAGTGGAGCGTTGAGTTACTGTTCTTTTTATGTATCGGCCTCCAATTTGATGTTTTTGTAGGATGCGAGGATTCAAATAGTGCAAGTGCTTACTACAAATTGCATTTCCTCTCACCTTAAATGCACTGGTGCCCGGCTGCTGCTGCTTAGATGCAGGGTTCTGGTGGTCTGCGGCCATAATGAATGGATCGGCAAAGATGAAACTGAAAAGAATAATTATTTGTTTCTATAAATGTCTATGGAATGATTCACAAAATAGCATATAATGATTATATTTAAAATGTTAGCAGGTCAAACTGCTGTTAATCCCACTTTCATATATTTTGTTTTATATTATTTACTAACAAAAATGCATATAAAGTGCAGAATTACAACAACGCAACATGCAAGACAGTTTGTCGAGATTAAACCTAAAACATAGCGATAAAATAAAAAGAAATACTGATGATAGACTTTATAAAGAAACACAGTGTGACGGACATGAACCTCTTACCAGTACCTGTCTGTGCCAGTGTGTTTGTGATGGCACGATGAGCTCAATATATACGGGACGCCCAGGGGTGGAAACTCTGCCAACAGTACCCACAGTGTCCAAACCGGCCTGCAGATCGGCCTGCCATAGGCCCAGCACACTGAAATGAGGGGTCACCGTGTAGCCTCCCCCCACCCCGGGGTGTCACACTCCCACAAAGTTATTTCATTAGTTGTCAGTTTTGTCCAGCCAGTCATTGTTCGATATCCACATGATTCAGCACAAACAGTGCCAAGAGTCCCACACCTACAATGAGAGGGGCAGAGAGCGAGAGAAGGGTTGTAATTTACTGTTTTACTCTGCTAGTCAGAATAACAGTCCAAAAAAAACTGCTGAATATTTTCTCATTTGATATTTAATTTCCAGAAAACACTATTAAGGTTTGTTCATGTGCACACGTTGCTTCTGCTGTGTGGACATGAACAAACCTGTTTACTGCACGTGTTATATTTCTCCTGCTGTGGCAGTAAAAGAGTTTAGTGAAGATCAATGTATAAAAAGCTCATTTCATCATTTAATTCTTTGTGATGACGATGGGGACAGAAGTTAATGTTGTCTTGATTAAAGGTTCAGTGTGTAATTCTGAGCCACCTGCTCCAAAGAAATAGGGGCCAGTATTTCACCTCTAAACTGGGTCCATACAATCTCTAATGTTTATATTATAGCTGTAGTAGTTTGACATATTTATTGTATTCTAATTCATTCTTTATGTTGTGTGTTGTGTTGCATTTCCTCCTGTGTAACGCCTGTCAGTCAGTCAGCAGGGCAACAAAACCCTAACTCTACCAAACTGTGAGAAAACTCTGTTTTATAATCTTCAGTTGATCATCTGTGTTCACTGCACTGATGTTAACGGGGCTGCAGTCCGTGTAACGTTACGATAGTTTATTAGTTCATTGGACCTAAATTCAAAGTGGCAGAAACTAGAAAACGACCCAAATATTCGTCTCGTCTTCCCGGTGGCGGCGCAACCAGGAGAGCAGCCGGCCGGAGAGGAGAGAGCCGCCTCCGTCACACGGCGCCTCAGTCAGCAGCCGAAGAGACATGCGCTCAACCAGAACATAAATATAAAGATTTAACATTTTAAAAGATGCATTTAGTTCATTATATTATTAGATTATCTCCGTATTTCTTAGCCTTCCTTAAAAACATCTTGAAATAACCTTTTACAAACAGCAGGTGTTGTATTACATATTGCATTCAAGCTGTTTATTACAAAATGCAGCAGAAACAAATGGAAATGCAGATTTTATTACATAATGATGGAACATTTATTACATGTTATTACAGTTATTACATAATCTGTTGTTACAGGTGTGTACAATGCAAATCCTCCGTGAGGATCCTGGGCATCAATTCTTCTTCAATATTCATCTGACGCGATAAATACTCTGTTGGTATATCTTACATTTGCACATTTCTGCCCAAAACTACCACTTCTAAAAGTGCGTACATATCTTTAATAGTATTTTTGCATATTCTTATTGTAATGCTCTTGATCTTTGCTCGTGAGGATTCTTATTATTCTCTATTAAACTTTAATTCATTACACATTCATTTCAGTTCAACAGACACAGGAAGACATTGTATGAGCGAGCACTGGAACACAGGCCTGAGCCCACATCTACAGGTTTTAAAGAATATATAAAGTGGTGCAAGTATCGTATTCTATGAATATTGAATCAATCAATTTGGCTCCATATTGTAGTGCAACTTGTTTGATTAAATCTAAACGAGGGATGTGGGCTTTATGGCTTTATGCTCCAGTGAAAACAACATATTAAAGTGCAGGAATGTGACACTGCAACCAAGAAATAGTCCAAAATACACACTGAGAATTATAGAATATTTCAGAAATCCACGTAATCTGTATGTGAACTGACTCGACCTCTCGGAGAGCTTCTTCCCTGTGATCCAGTGTGGGAGACGTTAGCATGCTACAGATGTGTTTTTATTACTGACAGCACTGCAGGAGACAGAGGGAGATATATGCTCAAATCTCACTATATTCTCTGTTTTTAATAATATTATGAAGGGAATTATTTCTATTTTTGGAATATTACATCACTAAATAATAGCCTGCATGTGCAATGTGTCATAAAAATCATTAAGTCTGCAGATCTAATATAAATGTGTCATTATTATCAGAATCTTTCAACTGAAACTGTACTTATATTATAGACTCATATTTACATGAGTTTATCAGTTCCTAATGTTTACGTGGAGACCATTTATCATAAGGAAATGAACCTTTAAATGCACAAGGATGACTACTGAAGGGAGAGCAGTGCACGCTGCTAGCAAACACATAAAGTATGACTTCAGCTGCATTGCTGTGAAGCAGATCCACATGTTTACTGGTCATGGGCATGAATTCAGTTTTAAAATGTTCAGTTCATCTTGAGGACACATGTCAGATACATTATTCCTTGTTAATGTCAGTTTTACATCTCTGATAGTGTTTTTGTCTAAATCTTTAGTATCTCAGTTTCCACCTTGACTAACAAGTATGACATCACCAACAACTCCAAGTCAAACAGCTTTTATTCGCCACTGAAACATACATGGCGCTCCTCATTGGGCACAAGCAGCATTTGCCATGGTTAGGTTAAAGGCAGAGGGCAGGCACTGTTGGCAGCATGGGGGTGGGGGGTCCTGCTCAGCTGGCTCCAGCTGTGGCAGGAGGTGCAGGAGGTGCTGGGGTAGGGTCGGGGTCGGGGCTGGGGCCGGGGCCGGGGCTAGGGCCGGGGCCGGGGGCCGGAGCTGGGTCGGGGACAGTGAAGCAGCCCCTCTTGTGCCACTGCATGTCCCGCACACGTCGGACAGACTGGATCTGAGGAGCGGGGGCCTCCCAGTCGTTCCAGTGCTTGAAATCTCCTCTCTCGAAGATGAACTGGCGCCCCCTGTAGCCTGGGTACATGTAGCCCACCCATCTGCAGGAAGGGAACACAGTGATGGATGTCTCATAAAACAACAAGGTCACCTCAAAGCAGATTCACATTTTTAAAATGTTTTTTGCTTCCTTTTTATTCGTTCTTTAGTGTTTTGTCATGTATGGTTGCTCTTGTTGTTTTATTATTATATGCACTGATTTGAGGATTTTAAACTGTAACCTGCAGTTTTAATGATTACCTGAACTTTCAATGCTTTTACAATCCGTACAGTATACAATACCCTCGGACCCTCGCAGAAGATAAGAAGAAACTCCCCAAAAAAACCCTTAAACTAGAAACAAAAGGTAGAAACCTCAGGAAGAGCAACTGAGGAGGATCCGTCTCCCAAAACGGACAGACGTGCAACAGATGTACAGAATAATCAACCCACTAAACAATTGCTTCTGCAACTGTCCATGTTTCACTGTAAATAAAACAAGATGCACACAGGAAAGGAAGTGACATACGGATGAAAGGGGGGATTCAGAGAGGGTCTTACGTTCCGTTAAGCGCCTTCACACTTGCCACACGATCCTGAAAACCGTGGCCCCACAAACTGGGAACATCATCATCATCAATCTCCATCTTTCTACCGGTAAATCCAGGATTCTCATACAGGTGTAGCTTGTGTTCAGCACTGTCCTGTAGAGGAGAAACACACACATGGACAAGTCTTACAAATACCTCCAGTAGAAGGTGTAAACCCTGCACATTTACAGAGATTCATGGCTGCAGGGTCAGCTTTGTATTGAGACTATATACCCACCACTTTGAGTGGCCTTAGAGAGAAGAGGGAGTAGCTGTTCTGACTGTTGGTCCAGGTGTCCCAGCGTGGATACTCGCCCTTCTCCAGAATAAACTGCTCCCCTGTGAAGTCATGCCGATCATAACCCGCCCAGCTGAGAGGAAGAAGAAGGTGAGCCAAGTTATCTGGGAAATGATTCTCCTCCTACATATGTCTTTAAACATCGGGCATTACTTACGGCCCGGACTCGACGATGACAGATCCGACCTTCTCCAGTCCCTTCTCTGTCACATCTTTACACTCGGCAGAAAACTCTGCCTTGCAGCCCTGGAAGTTCTCAAACTCAAACAGCGACACCTGGATCACACAAAGATGCATATTTACCAGCAATACAGTGAGAAGTGAGACTCCATTGGGTGTGGTGAGGATAAAGGCCTTCATGAAGTGGCTCATGTTGTCCACAAAGAAGAAATATCCACTCACAAGTACTTGATGTGCGTTCACCAGGCTACACAGTAAGGAGACTTTATAAAACATTATTTGTTGACCCAATAGTAGGACTCTGTGGATCCTGGTCTCCATCTCTGCACACACTCTTGTTCCAGTACCTTATATGTGGCTCCAGCTCCACCCTGGCTCTTCCCAGCAGCAAGCTGCTCCGGGGCATTCTGCTGCTCCGACATCCTCCTGATCCACTGCTCCTCCACTTTGTGGCAGCAGCAGACACACAGGCAATGCACCATCCATCATGCGTGCATGTTCAAGCACAGAAACACAGACAGGAGGAAAACGCTCAATGTCAAGGTTGCAATTCATAACTCAAATATGAAGATTGTATTCATGTTGGCCTTATAATTAATATAATACAACATATTATATCATTATCCCTTAAATAATACACTTATTAGTCCTTTAAAGTAGGTTCAATGATACTAAAATCATCCAAACCTTGGTCTCCACTTGATGCAGCACCATCTAACTCCATTGCATTGGATTTATAACACCGACTGTGTCCACAGTGAAGTTTTTACCTTGATATGCCTGCTAGGAAGTGGTAGT
The DNA here is from genome assembly GCF_900634415.1 of Cottoperca gobio. Classification (NCBI taxonomy): domain Eukaryota; kingdom Metazoa; phylum Chordata; class Actinopteri; order Perciformes; family Bovichtidae; genus Cottoperca; species Cottoperca gobio. Next base: position 3,855,114 of record NC_041363.1, read on the forward strand.
GTCCCTCGTTTATTTCAGTGCCACTTGTTGTTTGGTGGGGATGAGCCATTAGAGGGCAGGGACAGGGGGGTATTTATGGTTTATTTCTGGCCACAACAGCAGAAAAGGGGGAGCTGTTGATACAGCAAGTCTGTCGCTCACATTGTGTCCGTAACGCTGCCTCTCAATAGACAGCTGTGTTGGCACACGCTGCCCTGCCTGTCCGCATGGCTGCCAGTGAGCACTGTGTGCGGGCACAGGGAGAGAGAGCCAAGAGGATTCAGCAAACAGCCCCGCTCAGCACAAACACACACACAAACATACACACACAGACACACACAGACACACTCGGGTGTTAACCACACTAAGCTTCCTCACGCTTTTCTCCCAAATTAGGGTTAGTGGTATTATCAGCCTATACTTCCATTTACACATCTGATCAAACTCAGAAGTGATTTTAATCAGATGTTGCTGAACTAAATACAACTTTACTGAAGTTATTGGATTAAAACAATGTTTTAAAGTTTGTTATCAGCCCTGACAAAAACCTTCAGTCCAAACAGGTTGGGTTTTTATTGATTTAGCCACAATAACGTCTCTTTAATTAAAAAAAGATGCTTGTGGCTACTTGTTCTGACACTTTCCTGTTCATCCTGTTTTTGTTTTTTTACCCTTTTTCCAAGAGCACCTGACATCCTTCATCTACGTTTGCACACAAGATGAAAGAAACACCCAGAACATGTAGCTTCCTAAAATGTCCACAGGGTTAAACTCAGCAGAGAAACACCAGACAGACACACGTTTAGCTCAAGTCAAGTAAATTTTATTAAGAATGTATTCACTTTAGGACACTGGCCAATACAACACAGTGCAATGTACATCTTTACTTTCAAATAAAAAAAGGACAAAAAAATAAACCCTCAAAGTAAAACATCATGTACGTAGAAACCAGGGACAATCCCCCCCGAGGACTCGAGCAACACATTCGCTTGCATTGCACGAGCGACTCTGACAATACAGGAGACGAGACATGGCCGACGAGAGGGGGCAGAGGTCAGTGCCGTAGTGCGTCAAGTGACAAAGTGCTTTGTAGAAGCGCAGCAGTGTGAGGAGGAGGAGGAAGATTACAGTCAAGTTGAAAAGCAGGTGCAAATGTTTAAATATTTTTTTTGGAGTATCATAGAGTCATTTAAACAATGTAGTGAACAGAGAAGCCAACACCCCCGACACGCTGAGCCAGTCACTTTCAACATTGTCTGCTTTGACAGCAAAGATTGTGCATGCACATTAATGGGGACACAATCGAGGGAAATTGCACATTTGTTGGAAAACCCCCAGAAAAAAACCATGATTGAGGAGTGAGAGGGTGTGTGTGAACGTATGGCTTTTAATGAACGCTTACAGCTACAATCATTCAGGGAAGACCGGCGGATTAGTGTGTTTTTATAAAAGATTGAAGAGTGTATTTGTGCTGATAAGGAGTGTGCATGATTGACAGATGCGAAGTCACTTGGCCAAGAGTTCCCCATCCCTCTTCCACAAAGACAAAAATATATTTAGACAAAAACATATATACAGTATGCAGCAACTGTGACACTGTTCGGGTCGTGTGGAGTGTAACAAAGTCTATTGTAGTGATGCATCTTTTCAAAACTAGCTCTCTGTTAAATCAATCATAATACAAATATAACGTCTTCTGATTACAGTTACTAACATGAAAAACACTGGCAATCCAGTCAGCAGTGATTTGTTCTCTATCATTAGTGTCTGAAATGTTATCCTATGGCAAAGCTTGTGTGACTCCCATCAGCTGACGGGTCACACACACATTATGTCCGACGCAGACACAGCCGACTCGAACATATTAGTCGAGTAAGGAAACTAATTACAAACAACTTCTCCTGGTCCCATTAAAGTGTTCATGTGAAGTGCAGAAGAGCTTCGACAGGTTCAAGCATGAAATGGATAAAAGCAGAGCAGCCCGATGGTTTCTTCTTCTTCTTCTTCTTCTTCCATAAGACACAGACTCTCCGTAAAAAAAAAAAGGCACCATGCACATTTACCATCCCAGATGGGAAGAGAACAATAAAAGGAAGCAGCAGCTGTAGATTCACGTCTCCTACTATCCGTGTCGAACGTTAAGGCTTCTGTTTCATAGAGATTCATCTGGTAAGGCCACCTAGAGAATCAGAATGAGAATTAGGGTGTGTGTGAGAGGATAACAGGCGTTATGACAGTGAAACGTTCAAAAGCTGTCTCACCTCATTCATTTCTTAGCTGTCATTTTCATACTGACTCAAGCGCTTCTTAGACTTCAGCTCTTTCAACCACTGGGGTGAGTCCTCCTCCCTACGCAGGTGACACACAGAGAGCAGCGTTAATACAGAGACTCACAGCTAAACAATTCTCTGCAATCAAAACAAGCTTCCTGTCGCTTGTGAAGCTTACCCGTTCTCTTTCCCACCAGGTGGGGGCAGTACACGCGCCGCCCTGGGAAGAAAGGGGGACTTGGGAGAGCGAGAAAGCTGTGAAGGAGAAGGTGTAGCTCCATCGATCTGACCGTCAGAGTCGCCCCGCTTCTTCAGCTGGGCCTGACAACAGGAATTTATTTTTAAAAACACATCACTGCATGTATACAATACAAGACCAGAGAGTCAGCTGTTAATGCACAAACAAGGAAGACATAGACATATATTTGACTATTATTTATATAATATAATATTATATCCAGAGAAGGAGAGCAAACCAAAACAGAGAGAGACACAGAGGCTGCCATCCGCGCCGCCATCTTGGATATCTGATAACTGATCCTTAGCTACAGACAGGACGGGTTGACATGAATAAATCTGATGAATGCACGAGGGAGGTTCACCTTTAAAGCTGACGGGTCCATCCCAGTGAACAGGGCGATCCTCTGTGGCTGAGAGGAAACAGCAGGGCTGGCGTCAGCTCCTCCTCTGACCTGCTGCTCAGAGTCCGAGTCAGCGTCCTTACTCTCAACCTTTGCTTCTGTCATGGGGAGAAAAACTCATTTGTTGTCATCATGCAGTAACATTAAGACGTTATTATAGGAACTATGCATGACTGATATCTGTTTTGATTAATTAAAAATAAATCTGAAGTATCCCCTGCAGTACTCCAAAGTACCACCAGGGTAACTAAAGAAGGAGCACTTCTGATGGAATACAACCGATGCAGAGTTTAGCTTCTTGTCTTTGGTGCTCACCTGTGGAGTCTCTGTAAAGCCAGTCCTCAGTGGTGCCTCCTTCTGCCTCTGAAAGCGCGGCAGTCTGAAGGCCGGCTTTGGAGGGTCGTGTCCGCGGGGCTCGTTTCTTCACCAGGTGGGCTCTGGAGCGAAGAGCGCTGGTGTCTAACAGAGCGGTCGGAGTCTGGACATCCAGACACGAGAGAACAACATCAGCCAACATGTAAACACAACGGTGGACGTTTACATATGAACCCTTGTACCTCACTTTTTATGATGTCCTTAGAGATTAAAATCTGCGTTAAAGAACTGAATTAAAATAATATCTTAATATTATTTTACACTTTCTTTTTAATCAACTTCAGTCCTGATCATCACAACCACATATTCATTCATCTTCAGCACTTAATGCCACTTTTGTATAAGTACTTTATATTTATTTTGTGTACACACAATGTGTTGATGAGCAGCAACGTTGATTTTTAATGTCAGATTAAAAAAACTCCCACTTGTTTAAATGTCCGCTTCCGAAAACTACTATACAAATACTTTATATTAATAATATTTTCCACTTTCACGGAGATAAATCTTCAAACCAAACCCAGTCCTGATCATAAAGACAAAATATTCATTCATTTTCAGAATTGTAACCCTTTAAATGCTTCTTTACAAAATGTTTTTAATGAACACCCCCCCCCCCCAAAAAACATGTTCTGCATACTAAATGCTTTTTTCAGTCTGGGATACGTCAACGATTAGCAATTACATTGATTTTGAAACTGTATTTTGGCTTAAAAGTTATAGACAATTTGAAAAAACACGACCAAAACGATTGAAAAAATGTCCCTCGTGAAGAGTTAAAACCAGCAGACCTTCAGATATATATATATATGATATATAGATACATGTGGTAATAAGTGGCGTTTATAAAGAGCTGTGTTAACTCAGATAACGCTTACATCAGGGAAAGGGAGAGGCTGGCTCTCGGACGAGGGAGGGAGGCTGTCCGGAGTGTCGGTATCAAACGGTGACGCTTGATCGCCTGGCGTGTGAAGAGGAGTGGGCTTCCTCGGCGACGGGCTGAGATTACTTTCTGAACTGGGAGTGGCCGGACTGTGGCTGAAAGAAGGAGGACAAAAGAGACGTTAAGAAACACAGAATAGAGTCACTTCTTTTTCTTTTGTTGACGTTACAGTGGGAAGATACGAGTCAGCTGACGCACTATATGTAATAACAAGTTTACTTTTCTTTATCAATTTGTATTCATTCTTATTGGTGTCGGTTAATGTTGTGATATTAAACTCTGACCACAGGAGGTCAGTGAAGTTACAGGGAAGAGGGAGTTCATTTAACTTTCTATTATTATTATTACAATCTACAAATATTATAATTATATATATTATATTGTAATTTGTGATATGATTTCATCGAGATGCTTTTACCAATTTACTATTTAGTTTGTGTTTTTATTTGATCTCTTTGTAAAGCACTTTAGTTAATGTTTATTGCTTATTTTAAATGTGCTCTCTAAATAAACTTGACTTTTATTATTATTATTATTATTATCCAGCAGTGGCTTTGTGTGGTATGGAGGTAACATCATCATCAGGCTGCGCAGCACAACAAAGCTCGTTAGCAGGATTCATGTCTGGATTTAATGTTTTCAAGGGAATCGTTTTTAATAATTAAAAGATAAAATAACATTGTGCACAGTTTGTTTATGAGCATCCACAACATAAGGAGAAGCTGCTCCCTGATGGTTTATACCGCGCTAACATATATTTTTCACTCTTGGTTCTCTTTAAACTTGCATTGCACACGTCCATGCCACAGCATAGCATCAATAGTGCAGAGCACTTACCAGTTATAGTCTCATGCTTTTTAGCAATGCAATGGACAATTCTGATAGTTTGGGAACATTAACTTGTGCTGTGTAATTGTAAACACACAGAACACAAATAGAAACTCATTTAGCACCATGACAACAGTGCGTTTACCTGTCGTCAGTGCGCAGTCCTGTCTCCCAGGTCCCATACTGACTGTCAGAGTCACGGGCCGGAGTTCCCGAGTCCTCCTCTTCACCGCTGACACTTTGCTTCTGCTGCAGCTGCAAGCAAAAGGGAGAGAACAATTATTAATGAGGACTAAGTGTAAGTTATATAAGAGTCCAAGCTTAGGAGTGATTTAGTAACTTCACAGAGCAACTCTGAGCATTAACGTGACAGAGTTTTACCTTAGTGAGGTGTGGTGTGCTAGATATGACACATGTATTTAAAAAGGTGTGATTGGTTAATAAGAAATAAAAGATAAATGCCCTTTAAAAGAACTATAAGTACTAATTCATGTCATGAACATCTCTGTTCATTACATATACAACTAGTGATATACGTTTACTGTGTGTACGCCATTATTATACTTATATCATGTATTATACTTCATCATTATGACCATGTATCATCATTAGCATAACAGTTAATTTTGCACTTAGATTATTATAATGTGTACAGTTGGATTATCTCGTTTTATTTTAAATGTGTCTTATATTCTGTTTATCCCCCAGGGACAAATAAAGTGCTTTTGAATTTGTATTGAACACTTTAAAAAGTAGAATTCACATGATGATAGTCGTTATATTTCGTTGCTTACGTTTATTAACCATGCTGGTAATATTAATACTTAATCTATTTGATATTAAAGCGGCTTTCATCCATTTCTGTGATTCTGCTGGACTCCCGTTGTGGGACTAATAAAGGTTTGTTGATAAAACAGAAAGATAAAAAAGTATTTTCACAGCATAAAAGGGGCTGAGTGTTAAAAAGAATGTGCAGAGGTTATGAGTTCAATAATTAGTACGGCCCTCGAAGGATGTTGTAAAAAAATAAAATGGCCCTTGATAAGAAAAAGGTTCCCCCCCCCGTGCTCTAAATGGACATTTATATAGTGCTTTTATAGTCTTTGCGACCACTCAAAAGGCTTTTACAACACAACCCAGCATTCACACAGAGGCTTCCATACAAGGTGCCACCTGCTCTTCAGGAGCAATAACATACACTCGGGCCGTCGGGAGCAATACGGCGTTCATAATCTTTCTCAAGGACCAGGATCTAGTCTTATCTGTAAGGGGAACTCGGATAAACTCTTTGTAAGAAGGAGCTTTATGAATACGGTCTCTGAACCCTGGTTAAGCTTCTTAAATATTTGTAAATAGTCCATTAAGATTTGTATTGCTAAACCAAGTTAATACAGTATGATTAATCGATGTCATCAGTGCTACTGAAGAGCCATCAATGACGCTAATAGATCTGCATCCTGTCGAGCTTCAGCAGTCGTCCAGTAATGGAAAGGTGAAGGGATGAGTTAATGGAGACGGGACCAGAGCGGGGACAAAATGGGTGGGCGGGTGATTGAGTGTGTGTTCGCTGTCTACTGAACCATGCTTCTTTTAATGAGGCTGGTACAGAGGACATACTGTCTCAAAAGCACACAGGGATGAACCGACAACCCCGGCCTATATAGGAAAGAAACAAAACAATAGAAAATCCTTCCGTCCTCAGATGTTGCCGGAGGGGTGGACAGAGAAATGCGATACACCTGGCTCTGTAATGGTCCAGGTTCCTCCACTGTGAGAAGAGTTCACTCGTGAGGTTTATGTGAGCAGATCAGAGTCCTCATTCTTAGAGCTTCATGAATGCGATCCTTGTTTTCTTTGTGTATGCGAGAGTGGAGATACAAGAGTACTTCAAAAAGAGCGCGAGAGAGAGACAATGAGGTAGAAAGAAGAGTGTGACTGTGATACATGTAGATTGAAGGAGCGTAAGATAGTTGAAGAAGGGAGGAAAACAGCAGTTCAGGATGTCATTCATCAGCTAAGCTTTGAGTGAGAGTCGCTCCCTGCATCGCAGAAAGCACTTCTTCTCACGTTCATCCTCTTCTCCAGGATTTACAGCAAAACAATCAATTTAAAGAAGTCTTACTGAGGCGCCTTTTATTATTATTATATAAATAACACTTTAAAGACCAACCAAATAATAAGGAAAATAATCACCAATAGGCAACAACACATCAAATCAAACCACCAATCCTCATTGTTTAAACTTCAGCCCACTATGAAGATAAGCACCTCAATCAAGTGGTCAACGTTTTCTAAATTTAAACTCAGCAGCAAAGTGACGAAGGAGATTTCTGTCCTTCAACATATTAATATCAAAGCGCAACAAGCTGTGCACTAACAAATGCCAAACTTCAGCCGAGCCAGTGACCTAATAGACAGGTCGATATACCACCTGACCCACAACACATTGCAACAAAAGGTTTCTCAGTGGTTTGGATATACTGATCAACAGAAAATCAGACCTCCGGAAATGGGTTAAAACTGGGTCATTTCCAAGATGGCCGCCGCCGGGCTTCAACATCACTAAAACAGCTAGAACTTCTTCAATAATTGTGATAGAAGCATAATTATTGGTTCTAGTCCAATTTCTTTGCCGCCATCTTGGATTTCAGGTTAAATACTGCCCAGATCTGAAATTAAACGACACCAATGGATTGCCCACCCCTTAAAACCGTGGACTAGAACCAATAATTATGTTTCTATCACAATAAACAAAGAGACTTTCTCACCAACGCACACCTGGCCAATTGCTCCGTGAAGTGGATTAGCTTGTTGGATTGTTGGTTTTGGAAAGAAATGTGAGCTCCCTCATTTCTTTGAGAGGGGGGGGGGCGGGTTCAGACATTGTTTCTGGCCCCTAACAGTGTCTGAAAACCTTTTCAGAAATAGAGAATAAGACAATCATGCCCATTTGATGCAGAAATTGACGAGGTGTGCAGAGGTATGAAGGTGGGCAGGTTTTCAACTTCTCTCTCAGCTCCAGCTGGAAACCTCAGCGTGATGTCATCCATCTGTCGTCGTACACCGATATCTCTGCTGTCAACATGCCAAAGAATCTTAAAACCAGGTCTCGTAAAAAATCCTTTTCTATCACATGTGTGCGTATGTGTTACTCAACCTAAACACACCCTCACCTGATCAGCAAAGAGGACAAATGTTGCCTTTGCTGGAACATGTTGAAGAGAGGCGCCTTTACACAGCAGCTAAAAGAAGAGATTAATGGCAGGCCGCTCAAAGCAGAAGTTGTAAAGCCTTTTAGAGGCTCTTTCATAATCTCACCGTTTAACATACAGTAAAAGAGTTCAATACTGAACCTCAATTGGATTCTTTCTACTTTCTCCATTTAAATCTACAGACAGTGCCAGTTTAGACGAGTTTATTGGCCAAACAATAACAACAATAAACACTTTTAATCTCTCCTGAATACACTCACAGGTGTAGGCTCTGCTATCAACCACAAACATGGAGAGTGTGGTAAGGCCTGCTGCACCAACAGGTCCGGTAGCAATGATGTATAGCTGACAGGACGAAGGCTTTTCCTTAATAACATTAGCAATAGCCAGCTTCCCCGAGACAGGAAGGGTGTGTCGGGGGAAACAATATAACAAAGAGCGGATGAATGGAAGGACGAAGGAGAGAAAGGGTTGATCACTAAATAGCGCTGACTGACAATCTGAGGAGGAAGGGGCTGGAACGAGGCCATGGAAACTACTACTTGATAACACACTGATCGCTGGGTGCCACACATAACCCGACGACACACTCACACAGGATGGAGTATATGGATCGCTTCAACCACAACAGTTAAATGGAAAGTGAGTGATTGCATTGCTGTTCTTTAAAAAAGGGAAGGGCTCTGCTGTAAAGCACCGAACAGATGGTCTTACATCAGAGCGCAGAACACAGAGCTGCTACTGTAGATATAATAAGTGTGTTTATATGAACACAGCAACCAAGACAAGCTTATAACCCAGTTACCCGCACTGACGAAGAACTTGTGTGCATAGAAATCTCTGTTAAAGGGATAATGTGGACGATTTGAAGTGGGTTGTGTGAGGTACTTTGACGGTCGACAGGCATGGAAGCAAAGCAATGTACTGCTGTCGACAGAGAAAACATCCAAAATATGATTGCGTAACTTTCGTCCAGTAACTTGGGCAGTAATGAACATAAGTACCTCATACAACCCCACTTCAGAACATTCACATACGTCAGTACTGCAGCTCACGTCAACATACGGCAGCTGTGTCATGATTCTGGTATGAGCTTATTCAGGGTATTGTAAATGGGATCTGACGTGACACTCTCAAATACTGTGAGACTATTAACAGCCATGAAAATACTTTCAATCACAACATTATACTTGCAGTATGCCACCACTCCCCATTCTCTACTGCTCTGCTCTTATCAATCTGGCGAGGGTGGAGTGGGAAAATATGCACTGCGTGCACTTAAGCACACAGCAGTAATCAATATCAATACCCTACAGATAATCCAAATAACTGCTCCTGCAAACTCTAATCTCATGTCAACAAATGGGCATTCTAGCCGCATGTCGGAGGGCTTACATCAAGACGAACTCTGCTCGGCAAACCCAACAGTGCTGCGTTATTCTTTCATTACACAAGTGGTTTGTGCAGACTCAGGGCTCAATGCTGTATAAAGCGTCCCGTAAGAACAGAAGGAAAGAATGTAAATACCTGACTTGGTTTAGGAATTTTACTCCGAGAGCACTGGACCTGATTTAAAGGATTACGCTCATTTCTTTCAGCCTTGTTTTCCTGGTCGTTGCCAATATGGCGATTGTTTGAGTTACATTTTTGTCTCCTAACTATCCAGATTGATGTATTTCCAATTTGTTGGAAGCCCTGTTGTCACCTTAGTTACTTACTATTCATAATTATAATAACAGTTAAAATAGCATTTACCCAGAACCTGACCGAGCGTCTTTTTGTCTTTATGTATTGTTTTAATTTCTCCTTGTGGGATAATAAAGTTAACTCAACTCGCTCTTCGCACTTATGATTTACTATATTTGTTTGAACTTTAGATTTTTAACACCTCCTGTATAACTTAAACTGGTGGTTTCCAAGCGTTTACGACTTGTCTTGACGTGTATCCACCAGCTCATGACACCAGGCAGCTCATTTCAAAGCCTGGTCGACATGATAAGTCTGCAGTTTATATCAACACAACATGTGAAACGACACAAATGCTTAAATAGTTTAGGGACTTGGAAATCTTGTCATCTTGCAAAAGTATTTGAAGTTATGAGTGACTGTAAATATAGATGTAAATATCCATCTTTATATACTTGTATAGCCATACGAGAAAATATAATGGAGTGCCAATTCAACTACTAAGGCTAGACAATAAACTCCCAATATAAATAAGCATTCATAATAATAAGACCGGCAAAGTGTTTCTGGTTAACTAGATATTGACTGACCGTCTAACAACTCTATTGCCGTCACTGCACGGCCATGCTTATGCATAAAGTAGACCATTAATCACTTTCAGCTGTCATACACACATTGAGATTTCTATAATTTCCTATAATAAACAGCTAAAGCTATTCAAAGCAACTCAATACCAAATACATCTGCATTGTTCTCTCTCGGCATGTGGCAGGTATGCTGCAGTTGTCACGAGTATTCAATGTCAGGTATGCTGCAGTTGTCACGAGTAGGTAACACTTTATATGGATAGTCCGCCTACAAATACTTCTGAGAGTGTTTGTAACATTTTAACAGAATATTAATTGAGATTCAACAACTGTTTTGCTTCGTCTTTAAACATTTAAAGAGATTATCTATAGAGTATATATGACCATTCAACCTACAATATAAAAATGAGCAAGTTCAACTAAATATTCTGAGAATATGTAGATATGTTCATGAATTGTCTCGTGTCCTCTGAAGACAAACTGTTAAACATCTAAAGACAAAAGCAAAACAGTTCAATCTCAAGCAATAAACTGTTAATGTATTTGTAGGCGGACTATACAAATAAAGTGTTACCCAATGTCACAATGCAAAGACCCACATAATAGTTCAGACACCAGAAAGTCTCCGTCTCTGGACATACAAACATGTTTGAACACGTTTGTGCTCAGGGAGACATGGGTAGTACAGATTTCCACATCCCCTGCTTCCTCACTTCGATTTACTGGCTACTGCCCATTACCATTCAGCCATTACTGACCTCGTACTGTCATTCAACCACTTAACATCGGCCCAGTGGGGAGGCACAACCACAACCACAGTTGATGATGTCTAAGACTTACTAAAGACATCACAACACAACTGACAGCCACACAGACGTCATGAAAACCCCTCTTATCTTTAGGAGTTGTGGACTCATGAGGTGTTGTGCAGTTCAGCAAACAGGCGTGACCTAAAGATAGGGACTACTTCACTGAAATGTATCCGTATCCCTACATGGATTTCTAAATCTGTCCTTTATATAGAGCAGGTTAGATGTCAGGGTGGAGACAAGTGATAGGAAGCAGATTTGTGTCTTACTAATACAAATACAATCATTCCGAATATGAATCGTACTTTCCCTTCTTTTGACAATCCTTGAGCCTATTTTTATCACCAACAACACAAATAGCAGGCGACACGATGACCTGAAGAACCAGTATGACAACAACGTTGCTAAACAAAGAGATGGACAAAAAAAGATTTGCATTGTGCGAAGGACAACATAAAGTGCTAAAAGCTTAGCAAGAGATGGATGGGAGCAGGGAGACAGATGGATACGTTCTTTACATGTTTGACTGGAGACCAAATAGGAGCAGCTGTTAACTTCGTGACATTACAGAACTGCATGGACATTACTGCAAAATGACTTGAATTCCACTTGTGCTTTATTTAACTTCAGAAGATGTTAAAGTGATACTGCTGAGCATATAGTGGACTGACTCTACGGGACAGTAATAAACTACATTGATGTCTGGCTATACTTTGATTGGGGATGTCGGAGAATATTCTTGACCGGTTACGCACGTCGGTCTATATGTTAATTTAACATGGGCACCAAAAGGACTTCAGACGGGACGCAGGGCAGCGAGCCCTGTGGCGTCGGAGAGTGTGTGTGTGTGTGTGTGCAGCTGTGTCGCTCTCAAGGCGAATTCAAGAGCAGATGAGAAAGCAGGCAATTGCGTATTGAAAACTTTTCACTTCAGAATCGATGAGTCATCCGATCGGCCTTTAGACACTGATCGATTAGAGCACTCGACCTGATCAAAATGCGGCAATAAACTTCAACTAACAGGAAATAAAAGGCAAGACATTCACAACACGAAAGGGTAAAAGTTTAGCGCGTCTTAATGGTTATAGTTCACGTCATTTCCCCTTTTTCTTTCTTAAAAATGAACCAGGTAGTTACAGGTTAAAGCTTGGGTAGGTAATATTGGAGAAGCCAGCAAGAGTAAGCTGCATTTTTTAAACGTTAAAACCAAAAATGCCCAATGTCGCCAACTCTTTTCCAAGTAGCTAGCAGCACTAGCTCTAAAACTCGCTTAGTCGAGCAAGAAAGTTGCCAAGTTTGCAACGGATTTAGCCCAACTATCCCAACTCCAAAGCCACTATCGCAAAATGATCATAAGAATGTAAACAATGAACACGGCTATTGTTAGTACTCACAGCTATCAAGCTAGCATCTTGTGGAAGACTCCTGTGACGCGCAATGAGTGCAGGTAGACTTATTACAGCCACAGATTCTGGATTTTTGTCCTTTTTTTGTCAGAACATTTGATTTATTGATTGCCGTCAGGATGTAAAGAGTATTTCCACAAACACAAAGTTTTTTCTAAAAGACATTACCCCTCTTAGCTTTAATGGGTGTCGGGCTATCATAAGCAACATTTTTTTCCTACTTTTGATTATTTGCGATGGTATCAGTGGTTAAATGCGGTACTGGTGCTTCCCTGGTGTGGGTTTGTACTTTAAATGTGTGTGTTGTCTTACAGAAGTGGGGGTGTTGGGTGCGGTGCGCCTGCGTAAGGACAGACGTTGCTGGCTGCGCAGTGAGAACCTGCGGATGGACTCCCTGCTGCGGGAGGCCAGGGAGCGCAGGGAGTTGGTCCTCTTGAAGTCGCCAGTCCCGTCCTCTCCCCGGCCTCCCCTCTCCACCGAGCTGGACAAAAAGCCGAGTGCCCCGTGAAGGGAGCGACGGACATTTCCAACCCAGCCTGACATCTGAGTGTGGGCCACTGACAGCTTGTCCCCCATATACTCCATCACAACCCACTACTGGCGAGGCCTGCTGTGTCAGAATAGAGTCTGTGAACTGTGACTCTTGTTATCACAGCAGCAGGGAACCATTAGAGTCAGTCCAGGGACGGTGTCGTAGGTATTCACTAGTGTGTGTTGCTGGTTCAATACTGCAGCAGTGAGGGAGGTGACAGAGAGAACAACAACACAGCTTAGCGAGTCCAATGTTGTGATGTTGATGGCGTCCGCTGCTTACAGCACTGCAGCACGGATAACCTCAGTCAGACACAGGATGAGCCTCTCCTCAGTTTCACTTCTAAGTGGCCTTTCTGCAGTACAGTCCCACTGGAGCCGTCGGGACTCTGTTTCAACTCATCACTGTCAAGGCTGCAGCCCGTCAGCCTGAACTGTATTGTGAAGCTTTCTAACGTCTATTTCGATGCACACAAGATATGCTCGCTATGATATGACACACCGACAGAGTGGGCACGTAAAGGTTACGCAAGGCCAGCACTAACTATTAGTTATGCAGGACACAACTCTACAAGACAGCCTGAAAAACTGCTGCGCTATCTACCAACAGGTTTCCCAGCCATGTTTTTCTTATACATTTCCATTATGTAGCTCCACTGTGCTAATAATACTAAGTATGAAAATTGTTTTTGTTTTTTTAAACAATGCTCTGTGACACCTCTGCAAATTCTCCAGGTGTGAGCCTCTCTGTCCTGATCCCAGCTTCAATTACAGCTGATCTGACACCTTTCCCAGAGCTGTCGATGATGCTTTTCCTCCGAAACAAGGCCCGGGTTTAAAGTTGAAAAAAAACATCCATCCAACAAGGTTACATATCCTGATACTGTGCTGCTATCCTCTGGCAAAAAGCTGCAAGCAGAAATGGTGCAGGACAGCTGGTGGCAAAAGGAAAGCTGCTGTTGTCATTCGTATTCCACAAGAAAAACCAGAGGGCAAGCAACGCAGTGCCAGAGAGCAGAGAGCTCTGTGCTGGGGGAGTCAAATCCAGAGAAGAAAAAGAGGAACATAGAGAAAATGTTTCTCTCCTCGCCTTTTTCTGCAGGTACGGGCAGGTAGGAGAAAATGCGTCAGCAGTGCTGCTCTCTGTACTCAGCGCTGTAGGACTCACCGTCAAGGAGAAACTGGGTGAAGAGAGGGAGTGTGGAGCAGAGTCAGGGAGGGAGAGAGAGAATGGGAGGTCCCTGATTCAGAGCGGGAGGGAGAGAGGACGGTGATATATGTTCTGTGGTGCACTATCGCTCCAGCCTGATTCAATTGCAGGGCAAGGCAGTGAAGTGTCCGAGCCAGAACAGGGAGGAAGTGGAAAACAAATGTAGAAGGAAGGATGAACGATGGAAATTATTGCATATGTTGCTATTACACAGCAACCGCTTTCAAAACAGAAGGAGAAAGCCAGGGAGAAAATGGGGATGACACATTTAGATAGGAAAGAGCACAAGTGCATGATCATGTGAAAGAAGAAACTATAAATAGATAGATTGAAAAGACAGGTGTGGCTCTACCAGTGAAATGAGATTGTATGCCAACCAGTTTGCCAAAAGCAAGAATCACAACAGTCAAGTGAATGTTTGTTTAAGTCAGACTCATGCAAACAGCCGAACAGACCAGAACACACTTTCTCACTTCCTACAGGTTAAACTCTGAATAAAGCCACAGCAGGCGACGCCAGAGTCAGACGCTCTTCAGAGAGTTAACCTCAGAGCAGAGGGGGACAGAGGGGATCATGAAAGCTGAATCCCTGTCCACATATGCCCCCTACAGGTAATCTGATTAACTTGTCTTTGAAGTGCTTTGCTAAAGGCAAGTCTGCTGTGATTTTCTCACACAGACTGTGTGCTGATGGACTCTCAGGACTCTCAGGACTCCTCAGCCTGTAAATGGCTGCTTCTTCCTCCGTCCTACTAAGAACAAGGTGACACAGCCTGACAAAGCTGAATGACTCATATTACAGATCTGGGGGTTACAGCTGTATTGGGTGCATCAATATTATTACTTTCTTCAAGCAAGTGGTACCAAAAATAGATTAATATTTTACTACTATTCTGTTTTCTCAATATAATCATTGAGATAAAGTGATTAATCATTTCAATCTTCATTTGAAACATTTGCTGGTTCCAGATTTGCTGCTTTTCTCAGTAAAATAAATAATTGTAAATGTAATACTCTCGGATTTCTAACTGTTCTAGCAGTTTGAAGATGTCACATTAGCCAACAGAACATTTTGGTGGGTAATTTGCAGTCTTGACCGCCATTGTATAGACAAAGAATTGTTAATAAGCGATGATATAATGATGAAAGTATCATTAGTTGCGTTGGATGTCGGCATCGGACGATATGAACATTTAAAGTAACGATTCACGATAATCATCAAAATATGCTTAAAACTCTTAAACTGGCACTAAAACATACTGGAATCTCTTTACCTTGTATTTGGTTAGACACTCATTTGTTGTTTCATCACAGAGATGACGAGATAAGACAGCTTTTCAGAGTCACTCAGGTGAAGATATTCACAATTATCCCGATAATGGAAATTCAGTTCCGTCGATCAAATACTATATCATTACATTTACCATTAAACGCACATTGCTAGCTTAAATGAGAGATGACAGGAAGAATTCCCTCTACTGATTTTAATAAAAGGATTGAAATGAAACTGACAGAAAGAAGCCAAGACGCAAGCTGCATCTTACTACTGCTCCCAATTTCCCTAATATCCCCCTCCTAATACAAAACGTCACCAACTGGGAGGTGAGTCATGGCTGCTCATCACTTCCCCTCTTCTGCTGACATCAACCATCTGTGCGCAGCCCCGGCAAGAAACCCAACCAGCGGCTACACAAAGGAGATGAAATAGGATGCCGCTAAAGTACATACAGCTATATAACTACCTACATTCAGTATTATAGAAGAGGATGTATGCATCTTACAGAGACACATCTGTAATAAGAGAGTCGTGCTGTCACTTACCCAGAGGCAGTGTGGAGTCAGGCAGCATGACCACACGTACAACACAGCTCTCAGCCCGGTGCCCATCGCTGCTCTGCCCCGCTCGGCAGCCTTAGACCCTCCAACTTATACCAATGAGGTCACCACATAGCTATTATCTCATCGTGAGTCCGCCAGTCAATATAATGTAGGGAAATTAATCTGACGTCTGCTAACACTGGTGGATCTCGCCAATATTATAGCATTATGAGTACCTGCTACCATCAAGAAGTACTGCTGGATCAAGGGAACATTTATCTCAACAATCACAGTAACTCCCCTGTAACAGTCCCTTGTTCTGCCTTCTTGCTTTTATTGTCTTATGTGATAATAAACTGGATATCTTTTGGTTTTGGGCTTGTAGTACACCAGCTCCCTGGGCTTTAGGAAATTGTATTTTCAGAGAATCATGAAAATTAATAGACAAAATAATTGATTCTGAAAATAATCATTCTTATAAATGTTTCTCTTTTATTTAAACTGTACACAACAGTGTCATTGGTCAAATTCAGCAGTAACACGGGGCAGATATTTGAATTACAAATGTCCGTAATGTTCCTGCAATTCAATAAGTGATCATACTTTTCCTGAAAGTAGTTATTGGCCCATCGCTACAAATACTTCATAAAAAAGGGTGAAATCCCACATTTTAAAGAAATGTGAGGAGGCGGTCTGTCCTCCACTAAAGAACTTTTTTTTTTTTTTTTTTTTTAAAGAGGTTTTATTTTGAAAAATCACCGGATACATCCGTCTGTGCGTCTGTGTCTCTTGACACGTCAAGACCAAAAGTCAAGAAGCTCAAGAATGAAGTCCACAAGCAACAATGAGAGGAAAACAAACGTCTTTAAAGAGCTTTTTTGGAAAAGGGAAAAGACCCAATGAGGAGACATTTAAAAGACGTGTTTATCGCTACAGGTGATTCTCATGCGGCGCTCTGCTTAATATACAGGCTCACACATGAGGCAACGAAGACTTCAAAACTGCTTAAAAGACGAGCCCTTGGAGCTTTTTTGAAAGCAGAAACATGAACAAGAAGGACATAAACAATTACTGATGGCCACCACATCAACACATGCGAGTGCACTGAGAGCGTCATACTTAGTGACTAAACGTGTCGCTAAGAGAAGAAACCTTTTACTATTGGTGAAGAAGTTATCCCTCTATATTGGACCGGCTCGTTGCAGAGACACAAGCTCAGGGCTCCCACTAATCGAGCGTAATGCTGAGTTTTTTAATGCATTTTATATTTGTTTTTATATAAACATAAATGTATAATTTTATTTTGTCATATTTAATGCAAAGACACCACTTTAAATAAGTCAAGCATAAAATCAACTAAAGAAATCTTAGTCGACACCAAAACTACCGATTAGTTACTAATCGACTAAGAAGGGGAAGCCCGAGTGTGTTCTTGTGTCTGCTGCCACCTTTCAAAGCACAGCAGATGACTGTCACTCATCTTATTTCAAACCAAAGAACAAAAGCACTGAAAACAGCAACAAGGAACGACACACACCGACACCAGGAAGGGTGTCCCTCTCAAACTGACCTCTAGATGGTGGTAGGGACCTTGAACTCACGGTGACTTCACACTGAGCTCAGTGTCACGCAGTGTGCAATTATGAGACACAATAGACTGTACTTCAACCTGAGCCTACAATTACAGTCTCATGGACAAATAAGCTGAGCCCCACCCTGCATATTAATAAACCCTGTACATTCTTGAATGTAGCTGACACATCTCTGCATGTGTGTAGGTGCAAAGATGCAGACACATTTCCCCATTTCAAAATGTAAGAAACAGATACGAATAAGAAATAATAATAATTAGGTATGACAAATCAGCAGCGAGGAATACAGTCACACAAATATGACGCGTCTGCTCGGCTGCAGGGTCCATTATCATCACATGCCATTTCTCTTCCCAGCGTTCCCTGAGTGATGCGGACAGCAGTGAGCACATGTACTCGTTAACTATTCGGCTAATCCAATCCTGAATTACAGGCCTGGGATGGGTGGAGGTGAGTTTAGAAAACTGTGCCATCAACATTAGTCACAACTCTTAACCGTCTGCGCACAGCAGCGCTGTTACGCAACTAACTGCATTCCCCTACTTTCTACCTCCCGTCTCTCAAAGACAAACCGCTCTGGGGAATAACTAGTTACAAGTAACCGAGTAAGGTAAATAAATACAATTATTATCCGTTAGTTACTAAGATAAAATATGTAATAATAATATCCCGTATAAACTCAAGTTCACACAGTTTTCCTGACTCACCCAGCGGATGTGATCTTCCTCTCGGTGGGCGCTGCGACTCCTCATCCTGGAAAGGCTCGTCTCCACAGCGCTGCTGGAAGGAGCTGATCGACGTGACACACTGCGAGAGCGCATCCTGTTCAACTCCTAACACACACACACACACACACACACACACACACACACACACACACACACACACACACACGCACACGCACACGCACACGCACACACACACACACACACAGTGTTGTAGTGTTTTGTGAATCTGTGAGATAAATGATCGTTTTGATGAACCCCATTCAGAACTTTTCCCCAGGTGCAAACGTGTTGCTTTATTTTCTCAACACTCTTGGTACACAGTGAGAATATAAGTTGGACAAATATTTAACTGCTGGACTATTTATTACACACAAACAGCTGCAAACTACAATCCCCCAGAACAGAAGAAAAGCTTAACTGAGTGAATCAGCATAGATTAAACGGGCTTTTGACAGACACAAAGTCATTACACTCTATTAACATCAGTCAGATGATTGATTCGGATATAAACAGAATCCTCTCATTGCGCAGAGCACGACTTTCTTTTTATGGAAATTAGCGTACTTCTTTTCTCTAATTTGCATTGGTTGCTATTTGCTTTATAGCAATGCATTATGGTGAGTTCATTAAAGACAATGTCCCAGGTGAAACGGATCGTGGCTTTCACTCAGTTGTTATTTATTCAGGAAACAATCACTTTTGAGAAGCATAGGGAGAGAGCAAATATGGGTGGATAAAACAGTCCTGTATGTGTTTCCACAATGGGCTGCTCCCACGTTATTGCCACAATAATTCTTTACTTTGTAAAGATTATGTTCATAGATGCTTTAGGAATAATATTGTATTGGGTGCCCGTGCTATCGGAGAAGGCAAATCATATGCAGCGCCCTTGATATCGAGATAACAGATACGGGCAACAATAGAAGGCTAGGCAGCTCAAGCGTGATATTTTCTTTTCGATACCTTCA
Organism: Cottoperca gobio; assembly: GCF_900634415.1. Classification (NCBI taxonomy): domain Eukaryota; kingdom Metazoa; phylum Chordata; class Actinopteri; order Perciformes; family Bovichtidae; genus Cottoperca; species Cottoperca gobio. The sequence goes on from NC_041363.1 coordinate 3,874,696, forward strand.
TGTAGATAAACAAAGTTTTAAATATAATTACCTACATTAGAGCTAATCAACATGCAACACAAGGGGCATTCTCTAAAAATACCCATGTTGCAGCTTTTTCTTATCTGAGGCTTGAGACTTGGCTTGGTGAAGACCTCCGGCCCGCACAAACTAAACGATATTTGTAAACATTTACCAAATGAAATGATTAATCTGTGCCTCGGATAGTATTTCATGGATATCTGTGACTCACCTGAGCTCCCTGTGATCTCCTGTGGGTACGGACGTCTATCCTGCCGCCTTGAGGCTGTGGCTGTGGCTGTGGCTGTCTGGGGAGCCATATCTGCTCTGCAGGAGCGCTGCTGGAGACTCCACCTGGAGAGCCTCCACCTTTGGCCTCCGTCCGGGGAAGAGGGGCCAAGTTAAGTGTTTCCTCCTGCCCAGCAGACCAGTTCCTCTGTGGAGCCAGGAGGCGCTCTTCCTGCCTGAGGAGGAGCTGCTCCAGGCTGAGTTTGTTGGCATGTTTTTTGGGTTCAGCCACAGGTTTGTCCACAGACATCTCAACAGGCCGCAGCTCCCACGGGTCCTGAAGAGATGTCGTCCATACTGGACTCGTGAAACCTGCTGAAGTCTGAGGTGGCATCCTCCAGCTAACGTCTACATCAGGTGTAGGCTGTAATCTAGCTCCAAATGCAGCGTCTACACTCTGAATGCCAGAAACGGGGAACAAGTCTTTACTGGGGGAGAGCTGAGCTTGGGAGGTGAAAGAGTCTATGTCAAGGATGGGGGGTTTGTAAGACTCCTCTGATCTCGGAGATGGCTCCTTCCATCGTGTTGCAAGGTCACTGCGCTGAGGACTAGCTTTGGAAAACGAGGCATTTCGAAGCACAGAGTCCAGATCCACCACTTTAGGCCTGAGATGCGCGGACTCTAACCTCGCCCTCTCCTGTTCCTCTTTCTTCTGCCTCTCTTTGAGTCGCTGCCTCTCAGCTTCTTGCTGTTTGGCTATGTGTCTCATTTTCTCTGCCTCCTCCCTTTCCATCCTCTCCCTCAATCTGCGTTTCTCATGCTCGAAAATTTGTTGTCTCTCCCTCTCTGCCTGCTTTTGCTTTTCAAACTCCAAAAGCTGTCTTTTCTCCATCTCTTTAAATCTCTCTAACTCCTCCTTCCTAAGCTTTTCCTTCTCCATTTCTCGTTGTCTCAGCCTCTGGTTTTCTAGTTCCTGTCTCTCAATATCTAGTTGTCTCTGTCTGTCCCTTTCTAAATCTCTCTGTATTTCTCTCTGCTTTTCCCTCTCAATCTCTTTCTGACGCTCCTTCTCCATCTCCCTTCGTCTTTCCCTTTCTTTCTCAAGATCTTTCATTCTTAACATTTCCTGTTCTAAAGCCATCTGTTTTATTTTCTCTGCCTGCTCTCTCTCCATCTTCTCTGCAAGTCTCTGTATCTCAAGCTCCATGATCTGCTGCCTCTCCTTTTCTTTCTGCTTCTGTTTTCCAAACTCTAAGAGCAGCAGTCTCTCCTGCTCTTTGATTCTCTCCACTTCCTCCATTTTCTGCTTCTCCTTTTGGATTTCCAGCAGCTGTCTTTCCTTGTCTAGCTCTCTCTGCCTCTTTTCCTCCCTTTGTCTTTGCCTCTCCTGTTCACGCTGTCTCTCCCTTTCCAGCTCTCGCAGTTTCTCTCTTTCAAGCTTTCTCTGTCTATCAAATTCTCGTCGTTTTTCTTTCTCAAGTTGTCGTTTCCTTTCTTTTTCCATTTCCACGAGTCTGGCTTTCTCCAATTCTTGCAGTTTCTGTTCCTGTTCAAGCTCTAACCTTTCCAGAGCACGTTGTTTCTCCTCAAAGTCCTGTTTCTCCTTCTCAAAGGCTTTCTGTCTTTGCTTTTCAAATTCTCTTTGCATGTCCCTCTCTTTCATCCGTGCAAATTCTAAATGTGCTTCTTTCTCCATTTCCAGCTGTCTCCGTCTTTCCCTCTCAAGCGCTTTCATTTTTGCCATGTGTCTTTCTGTCTCCTTTTTAAGTTCTCTTTTCTTTTCAACTTCCATCATTTCATCGGCCATCTGTCCGTCTGACACTGGTCTGATGTCCTTGTGCGACATGTGACTCCTCTTCATCAACTCTTCAACTTGATCTCGAGAGTTATTTACAAAAGCTTCATCCAATGATGGATTCCTCCTTATTGGAAGAACCTTCCCTTGAGAGCTGCCTGGTGCAGACCTCAGAGAGAAATCATCAAAGGGCATGTCCCCCGTGTACGCTCCTGCATCTACAGGAGAAACTGGCTCCTGTATTTGTCCCGTCAGAGCAAAGTAGGTTGCCCTGGGTTTTGGCTGTTCTTCTGTCTTCAAACGTTTAGGAGCTGCAGCCACTTCCTCCTGCTCAGCCTCTCTCTGCCTGTCCTGCTCAACAGCCACTTGTCCTTCCCTTTGTGATTCCTTTTGCATTCCTATCTCCACACTCGCCTCTTGTTCAAGTCCTGTATGGCTCCACTTAGGTAATGCTCCGACTCTCAGAATACGAGGCTGCTGTTCCGACCTCTCAGCAAACGCTGCTTCGCCTTGTGCTGGACCGGTCCTCTCGGCCACCGGCCTGCTCCCTTCCGAGCGCCTGGAGCGTAGCGTCATGGCCTTATCCTCCCACAGAGCTGAAGGGATGTTCTCACTCACTGCCCTGCTCTCTTCTACTGCCTGCACAGTGTCAAAGGCATGCAACACCCGCAGAGGACTTGATGGAGATACAGGCTCTTTGTAGGTGGCGGTGACTAGAGTTCCCTCCTCCTGGCCATTTCCTCTCCTAAAGGACGGGCTACTGAGGGAATCCTCAGCCTTGTTTGCAGGTTTGTCCTCCTCCACCATCAGCACACTGTGCCTCTCCACAACATGTTCAAACAAGGATGCTCTCACTGTCTGTACGTCACTACTGGGACCACTTTCCTTGAAAGTGGCGGCAAACGTCTGTCCCGTCTCAGGCCCTTCGGGCGTGGAGGCCTTTATGAGCTGCTCTTGGGCGTCTTTTAAATCTTCAAATGTCCTCTGGTCACTGGGGGTGATAGCTGACTCTTCAATCTAAGGAGAGTCAGAGATATACTGAGAATTGTTAAGCGATAACAGCTTAATGAATCATCGTTCAATGATGCTTTTTCCTCATTTGAACACTATGTTACAACAAATATGGAATCATCTGACAGAAATAAGCTTTAGAAACGAATGTGACGTGACAACATAACTGGAGAAAATACAGCCCTGAAAGGACTTAAAGTGATTGACAGCATAGCAAAGCTGTCCTCTTGTTCTATGTTGGCCTCATAACAGTGGGTGTGGTGCAGAGGTGGTAATCAAAGCTTCTCTGTGTTGACCTTTTCCCAGTGATCTCCTCTCTGCGTGTTTCATAACTGGCAGCCACGGGGGATGATTAATGTGCCCGCTGTCTTAGGTTTCACAGCTTTGTACATCTATGGAAGTGACAATTCTTTTTGCTGCAATGCCCCGTTTCCTCTAGGGAAATGTTCTTTTAAACACAGACAGACAGGGGTCAGCAGCAAATGTAAACACCCGTAGTTTTTTTTAACACTCAAAAATGTCTGTTTCAAAAACTGCCATAAAATTACATATTTTCACTGAGTTTAATTTTTAATCAACTTCAATTAAATATTAATTTATGTTAAGAATTGTAACCCTTTAAATGCCAGTGTGCTTACAAAATGCCACTTTTCAAAAAAGAAAAACACAATGACTTATTTTCTGTAGAGTAAATGCTAGGAGGGATTTTTAGGGTCTGGGATATGGTAATGATTAGCAACAACATTTATTTTCATGCATTGCATCAAACGCATAATACAGGTGCAATAAATGTAGTGGAAACCAGGAAAATAATATGTATTTTCCCCGGGGCGCAAACATGAGAAGATGGCTCAATCTGATGGAAAACAGTAAACAAATGGGGATAAAAAGAATAGTGGTTTAATGGGGACACTTTTGTTCTTAAGGGTGTGAGTGTCTGAGTATTTTGAATGTACAGTTTAATATTGAGTAGGAGCTGAGGTTAAACTTCCAAAATTTGAAAAAACTCACACCCATGACAACATTTTTGCCTTAACACAACCAGAAGGATCGAAATGTATAATTAAAAGGCCATAATGTCCCCAGTGAGGCACTAAAGATGTATTTCACCATAGTTTACCAAATCATGCCTAATTTTAAGTATATAAAAAGGCACAAAATATGGCTTATTCCATTTTTTCTTCTCTTTGCTATATGACTCAAATGTAACTCTGTGTAGAGGAGAGCATGTGACAACGTACTCTATCACTAAGCTGTGACATTGTTTCTCATTGTCATTTGCCGGTTAAACATAGACTGAGCCTGACAGAAACCAGTTCCTGTGAAGCTTAGTCCCTTTCTTACCCTCCTCTGAGGATCTCTGCTGATGTCATGGCGGTCTGTTGCCTCACTGAGGGAAACACTGCCAAAGTCTAGCGACCTCTCGGATGAAAACCTGATGAACACACATCAAACAAGACAAAAAGCCATGCATGACAATGGAACTTGTGGACAAAGACATGGGACAAAAGCAAGCTGAGGAGGGATAAAGAGCGCCTCTTACCTTTTAGTCAGGTCCAGGGGCAAGGGGCGGGGTTTCAGAGGTGGTTTCGCAACAAGGCTCTGAGTCGGTGTTGTGTCCTCCGTCAGCTGCTTGATGAGCTGTTTGACACCCACTGGTGGTTCGGTTTCAGGGACTGGCTGCACTGGAGAATGAGGATCTGACCCTTGGCCTGTGACACCTGCCCCAGGAGAGGAGGACGAATCGAGTAGGAGACTGATTCGCGACTTGATGCTGACTGCACGCTTATCCTCATCAGTCTCTTTCACAGTCATTTCTTCTGTCTTTTTATTGCTTTGGTCTAAAACCGCTGGCTGAGCCACAACATCAGTACTTTGTTGCGTGGCACTCTTCGGTGTTTTCTCTTGCTCTCTCTTCTGTGGCAGTGCCTGCTCCTCTGGAGTGTTCTCCTTAGTGTTTTCCTTGGAAGATTTACGGTGCAGTGACAGACCGATTGACTCAAACTTGGACGTGAGATCGGCTGAAAGCGGTCGTCTCGCCCAGCGAGGGGCAGGAACTGGTGACTCTGTATTGGTTGGACTGTCAATGAAAATGGCTGACACAGGTCTGGGCCTGGAGCCTCTGGACTGTGCCCGCATTACCACTGCTGCCTCAGGGTTAGCTTTTTGCTTTTCTTCTTCCTCCTGCCCTACCTGAACGAGATAACCCATGGACTTGGTTCTGGTAATAGCGGCTTCACTTTTGCTGGAAGTCATCAGGTCCTTCTCATCTTCAATTTTAGTGGTTCCAGACCACTCTGCTGCTAGAAGTTGTTTAAGGCTGTTGGAATAGACCAAGCTTGATGATTTCCGCCTCGCTGCTGTTACAGGTGGAATAGGTTTGCTGGGATCTGCAGGGTCAAGAGGAGGAGCCGGTTTAAAAGGCTGGGCTACTGGCTTGGTTGTTTGTCCAGTGTTCAACTTATTAGATGTTTTAAAGGAGGTAGAGGCAGGTCGGTTGGGGTTGGTTGACACTGGCCTGGGTTTACCAGGGGCAACTGGTTGCTGTGGTGTCGGATTGCATGGAAGCTCTGATTTGTATCCAGCAAGGCGAGTGGACTCTGGTCGGGGCTTGGCTTGGGGTTTAGGGGCAAGTATGGGCCTAATGGTGGCGTTTCTCTCCACAGCAAAAGGTTTGGGAGTTAGCCGTGGCTTGGGGCCCGGCACAGGTTTGTTAGGTTCTGGAGAGATGATATGGGACTGGTTGATGGAAGGGATCTCAATGAGGCTCTTATTGCTGGAGTCAGTCAGGGGACTCAGGTGAAGTCGTCCTCCCACCAACGTCCTCCCGACCTCCCCAGTCTGAACCTCCACCTGAGCAGCCATCATCTTCAACAGCACCTTTAAAAGTAAAAAGAAAAAGTTCTAAAAAAAAGGCAAAACAAAACTGATTTATGCTCATTTTCATTACGAGCATCAAAGCACTCACACTATGAAGCCGTTACTATGGACTTTGTCTTGGGAGCGCCTTACATTGCAGCACAACTATACACGCGTGAGAAAGATATTTACACAAGGTTATCACTCGAGCAGGATAAAGCACATGTGCCGACAGCTGAATAATTATTCATTAACTGTTGATTTGTCATCAACATTTACATTGATATACCTTTTTCATACATTTTGTCACAATAGGAAAAGCACAGGCGCAAGTAATACAATTAATGATGACTGATAGAACAGAGCAACTTATCCTAATACAACGGTTCTCTAATTTCCTCTAAATAGGACCCCGTTCACAGCACACATTTCACTTATCATAGCAGAAAAAGCACAGCTGGCCAATTACATTAACGATGGTTCGGGAGAATCATTATTGTTATTAATTATGCCTGTGCTTTTTCTGCATGAAAATGCCTGACATGAAAAAGGACTATTGTTTCAGCACTAGTTGCATAATGATAAGTTTCAGCTGTGACGGCTATGTAAATGAGTTCCTTTAGTTTTGCATAGACTATATTTGTTTGGCTACATACGTTGTATACTCTTAAGGTAGATGTTTTAATGTCAGTTGAACTGTTCTAAAAACAACTACCTAATTGTCTATTTTGCTTCATCTTGACAACAATTGTTCTGTGTAAAAATATCTATAACCTGTAATTAGTATAAGTATGGCCTCCGCTTCACCCACGTGCATCTTTAAGCAGAATTACAGGTGCAGTGGTGAACAGGGAGTGTGTAGCTTTAAAGTGCATCCTGAGACAGGGGAGGAAATGGACAACTGTACAATGTCATTGTTTTCATTTGTGTGTTGTTGCAACACAGGCAAATCAGGCTCAGACAGTGAATGGGGGATTCCACTGAAAACTCAAACCAGACTGCCATTTAAGATCCAGCTCCTCCCCTCGTGAACTTTCACACGTTTATCTTGAACTGACTCTTCTATCTAAAAAGAGGAATAGTTAAATATGAGATAACCGGAGATCATCTGACTCTGTGCTTTTGACACACTACGATAAATCAGCTGTATCAGTTGTTCCTATAGTGAACGAAGATAGAAAACATTACAACTCAAGCACTTATGTGTTAGCCCTTTAAGAGGCTCCTTCACATCTGATAATGCTTTCCACATGTTGCTGTGTCGCTACACACACCAGAAACAGTTCTATTGGGGGGAAAAGACACGCTTGATCCAGCTGCTGCGAAATAATCCCAGCATACTTTACCTGACCAGATGTCAACCGTCTGCTGTCGAGTGCTGGCTTTTGTAGTAACCAAGCAGCGATGTCATATCACACAGGAGGAGAGAGTTGAAGGAGCCTAAGAGGGAACACACTTTATGTCAACAGAGCACACAAGCTTTCACTTTGCTGTGGAAGACAAATCACGGCAGAGCTGCTACGGGGTTGTCCAAATACTGTGGTGTTCTCACGCCTCCTCAGAGAAGCAAAGAAATGTTAATGTTTACTCTGACACAGACAGACCTGAATACACATAGTCACACCCTTACATTTGAGCTAATGGCATATGTGCAGACGTACAAGACAACAAAATGCTGCTATATCTTCTTCTATTTGTATTATGCCCGTCTGCCATCACTCACACACTACTAAATATGTCTATGTAAATCCAATCTGTTGGAAGTATAAATACTGTCAGCAGTACTGATAAGTTATACTGATAAGCAGGGTCTGTAATGAAGTTGTTTCCTCACCTGCCACTGTGGCAGGTCACTGAACAGTGGTACCAGACAGCAGAAAATGGAATATATCATGAAACCTTAATCCCTGAATAGTTTTTATTTAGAAAATAATATTTCTTAACATAAGTAAACCCTATCTGCTTTGGTGGCAGGTGATCTAAAATGTTTCCCTGCTACAGCCAACATTTACCCTACCCTGTATTTGGCAGGATGCATGTGCCAATTCCCTTACCTACCGATACCCGATACATTTCTACATTTCTAAGGTGATGATAACATCATTTTTAATCATAAATTCACTGCATCAAAAACAGGAAATGATACAGAGAAAACACTGACTTTTGCTTGCCAAACAGAGTTTAATAAATTGAAAACTTTAACTTCTGATGAGAACAGGAAACGCCTTCGCTAAGAAGGAATGCTAAACATTCCCTGTGTGTGGTGGGTTGAGCAGCACAGCTGGAAATAGGAAAGTGTCTGCCTTATAAAGCCTTAGTCATAGAAATATTTTACATAAGACACAATAATGAAAGCCACAAAGGAAAACAAGTCCAATAGCTGTATTTCTAGCATGATGTGTATGCATGTTGACTACTCAAAACATTTGGCAGTGTATCTTTAAGAAGTAGGTGTAGCAAAAGTCAGAGACATTTCTTTGATTTCAAGCAGGAAGCACAAGATAACATGTCAGTAACCTGGTTCAGCCAGTTATACAGATTTCCTAACATAGACAATACAAGTCCATGTCAACTGATCTATTCGCAACTAAAAGAAGAAGTACAGTCACAGTACACCACAAAATATATTTCTGGAATAAGTTACAATCCACAAATATATTTTATAACCTCAGTTGTCTGCTTAAGAAGATTAACCTGTCTGTATTATGTATCAGTATCAATAAAGATGTTATCCAGTAGATTAAAGTAAGGGCAATAGTCTAAAACATAGGCAGGAACAATAAAACATGACCACAGTAAATGTGCCACAGTTTACTAAAAGGATATATTTAATATGTACCTGTCAAATGCTATAACCTCCAAAAAATAAATGCAATATGTCACATGCATGATAATACACATTCAACTAAATATCAATAACGTTACAACAGTGGCTTACTTTTAATATTCAACTAAGCTACTTTATTTGATGTTTTTCCATTAAAGCCGGCCCGTCTCTCTCTGCAACAAGTGTTCCTTCCTCCTGTCCCCCTAACGTTATTAAAGTACCCAAAGTTAAAGTACCCGGTCCAATTGAGGAGAAAAACACAGTTTACCTGCTCAGAACAGGAGCATTTAAAGAACAAAAACTCTCCAAAAAGTACTAAATGACCACGATGCATTCAGAGCAAACGTAGAGTTGAAACTAATAATTCCGGAGAGGAAAGATAAACGCATCAACAGCTTTCTGGCTAGCGATGGTAAGCTAACAACTCAAGACTCGCAAAATGGAAACACTGGACTGAACCTGGACTGTTTGATCCAAACTGGAGACAACTTACCGAAATAAGAAAGTCCGTCTTGCCACTTTACTTGTCGGAACAACTTCAAACACAATATATATTCCCAATTTAGAAGAATTATTACGCGTCGTAGTGACAGTTGGTTAATACAGCGGCTAGTGGAGTAGCTAAGTTAGCTGGTTTACTTAGCTAGCCAACTGGCTGCTATCCCGTCTCAGGTTGCAGTGTTGTTGACAGGCTACATTAGACAGCGTTGAACTAGCCGTTAGTGAGCCGGCACGTGTCTTCCGGTTATTCCTTTCAAAATAAAACACAGACGTAAATAAGTAGTATTTTAAAGTTTGTTTAAATGTACATACGTGGAGGAAGGAGTTAGATTTAATCTACAGGACATTTCTTTGGTGAGTACCAGTAGTGGAAGAAGTACTCAGATCATTTACTCAAGTAAAAGTAGTAATACTACAACTGTAAAAATACTCTGTTACAAGTAAAAGTACAAAAGTATTAGTATCAAAATGTAGATTTTATTTGTAAAAACATTACATTTTTATGTTTTGAATGTTCAAAATAAAATTATTAAAGTTACTCATTCTGCACAAAGGCCCATTTCAGAATAATATACATCATATTTTTGGATTATAATTATTGATTTTTAACTTTAATGTTGCAGCTAGTAAGTGTTTTTACTTTATGTAACCTGCCGCGTAGCTTGTTAATTTTACCAAGGGATCAATTTAGTTTATCTTAACCTATAATAATACAAGATAAATTAATAATTGATTATATTTTGTATTATTAAAATGAATCTTCAAAGTAACTAAAGTTATCAAATAAATGTAGTACAGTAAAAATACAATATTTGCCTCTGAGATGTAGAAGTAAAAATAATCAGGAAATGGAAATATTTGAGTAAAGTACAAGTTCCTCAAAATTGTACTTAAGTAAAAGTACTTAGTAACTGTCCACCACTGACTAAACGTATACAAGTATTACCGTCAAAATGTACTTAAAGTACCAAAAGTAAAAGTACTCATGATGAATAATATGCTATATTATTGTATTATAATCTAAAATGTGATATATTAATGCAGTGTTATTGTTGGAGCTGGTAAAGGCGGGGATAGATTTTAATACATTTTAATACAGCTGTGTATATTAATTTCTAGTAATAGTACATCATATAGGGACGTGAGGTCATCATGAAAAGTAAAAAAACAAATAACAATAAAATAAAATAAAAATTTATATTTGTCCACTGGTCTGTGCTATAACTGCATTTTCTGTATGATTCCAATCATTTTGATCATTTTTATAGTCAAAATCGCTGAATTTGTGTATTCTCTGTTAGATACAGGAGAGATGCGAGCTGCGGCAGCGACGGATTGCGCAATCCCTCGCAGACTAGGTTTAGTGCATGCATTTGGCGCGTGCCTGTTGCTATCTCTCTGTATGTCGCAAATATAATGTTTACAGACACTTTTATTATGCGTCCTGGCTTTGCATAGTCCAGTTAATGTATGTGTATGTACATATTTAGTCTCGTTGATGTGACATAAAGCCACAGTGAAGGCAGACAGTATTGTGCCGCACTGAAGAGGGCGCACGTGAGCCCACATTGAAGAGGGCGCACGTGAGCCCACAGGATCGTGTTTCTACTCTTCTTCTACGCAGAGACGTTAAGCGCCAACAAGCTAGCTAACGTCAGAGTCACGTGCACTGTAGCACCAACAAGCTAGCTAACGTCAGAGTCACGTGCACTGTAGCGCCAACAAGCTAGCTAACGTCAGAGTCACGTGCACTGTAGCGCCAACAAGCTAGCTAACGTCAGAGTCACGTGCACTGTAGCGCCAACAAGCTAGCTAACGTCAGAGTCACGTGCACTGTAGCGCCAACAAGCTAGCTAACGTCAGAGTCACGTGCACTGTAGCGCCAACAAGCTGGTCAGAGTCAAGTGCACTGTTGCGCCGTCTAGTTTAGCTTTTTTCTGCGACTGACGAAAATGATAAATGGAAGATTATATATCAAAACTAAGACAATTCTCAAAACTGGACTTTCTTTCAAAACAGGAGATGATAAATAATGAAAGACCAACGCCGGAGATAAAAGATTTTCTTCAAACTTCGGGACAGAAGATGACTTGCTCCTTTCAAACGGTCATTCTCGGCTCGAAACATACAGTCTGAATAGGACTGATCAAGGACGACTTTCATCCCTGGCAATACTCTCCATTGAGACGGGGAGACTTGTAAAACTAAAAGAAGATGAGGAGGACTTTTACAAAAAAGTGATGGAGATTTCTGTCCAGAAGGATCGGCGCATGGACTTCATTTAAGGTAAGACCACCATTTTTTTTAATTGAAAATTGGATCTGACTAAGAGAAAATAATCCAATATTTAAAGTAAAAACAACATTTTGACCTTAAATAAAATATTATTTTGTTATTAATAGTGCAGTCTGTATTACAATTAATCAAAGCATCAGCTATGGAGGGTGCAGAGCAAATACCTCTCTGAGCCTGTGTGTGTGTGTGTGTGTGTGTGTGTATAAAGAATGCTGATATGAGATATGAAAAATAACCAGTAGTCAATGTTCATGCTGCCAAGAAAATGGTGAATAAACTACTCAGTTGGGTTCATATATTTGTAAATTGTAAATCGTGCCTCCCCAGCCATGAACCTCACCGCACGTCACTGCCTCGGATTGCGCAATCCCTCGCAAACTAGGTTGAGCGCATGCATTTGGCGCGTGCCTGTTGCTATCTCTCTGTATGTCGCAAATATGTTTACATACACTTTTATTATGCGTCCTGGCTTTGCATAGTCCAGTTAATGTATGTGTGTAATATATTTAGTCTTGCTGATGTGACATAAAGCCACAGTGAAAAAACACCAGGTGAGGCAGACCGTACTCTGCCGCACTGAAGAGGGCGCACGTGAGCCCACAGGATCGTGTAGCTGCTCTTCTACGCAGAGACTTTAAGCGCCAAGAAGCTAGCTAACGTCAGAGCCACGTGCACTGTAGCGCCAACAAGCTAGCTAACGTCAGAGCCACGTGCACTGTAGCGCCAACAAGCTAGCTAACGTCAGAGCCACGTGCACTGTAGCGCCAACAAGGTACTGCTAGCTAACGTCAGAGTCACGTGCACTGTAGCGCCAACAAGGTACTGCTAGCTAACGTCAGAGTCACGTGCACTGTAGCGCCAACAAGCTAGCTAAGTCAAGTGCACTGTTGCACCGTCTAGTTTAGCTTTTTTCTGCGACTGACGAAAAATGATAAATGGAAGATTATATATCAAAACTAAGACAATTCTCAAAACTGGACTTTCTTTCAAAACAGGAGGTGATAAATAATGAAAGACCAACGCCGGAGATAAAAGATTTTCTTCAAACTTCGGGACAGAAGATGACTTGCTCTTTTCAAACGGAGAGACTTGTACAACTAAAAGAAGGTGAGGAGGACTTTTACAAAAAAGTGATGGAGATTTCTGTCCAGAAGGATCGGCGCATGGACTTCATTTAAGGTAAGACCACCATTTTATTGAAAATCAGTTGCGACACAGCGCAATGTTTAAACACAGCTGATCGTTGTGCATATACAATTCAGTCAACAACATTACACTACCTGCTTTCTAATACAGCTTACCATTTAAACTTCTCCAATAAAGCTTAATGTTGTAGACTTTCTATGCACGTGGCTGTCGCCAGTCTTCTCCAGCTGATTGCGCCAAAGCTGGGGTGCACTAAACTGGATAGGGGGGGGGGGAAAGAGAGAAAGAAGAGGGAACGAGAAGGAAATATAATTATGTAGCACACAGTTTCACCCCTGTGGCATTTTAAAGTCTTTACATAGCCTAGTATTTCTTTTAAAAAAAAAAAGTATTTCTGGAGGAAAACCCGTCCACAAGATTGTAGGTTCAAATCCCGACCATGGCAGGTTTGATGTTTATAATATGCACAATAAAAGTGCTTGTGTTGCCCGTTAAAACTTGAATTCACTCAAGATATTGACTTATAAGACAAGTGCAATGCAGTTAACTGTCACTACATTAGTATTAAATAAAACATTGCAAGTCAATATTATATAGATCCACCATACGTAGATTCTATATATCTTCTAAATTCATTCATTAAATATTTGATGAGGGATATTTTTTGCTGTGGTCCCTTGAATAATAATTGTCTTAGTTTCATCAGGGTGGTGTCTGAGGATTTTCAGGTTTCCTTATACACAGTCCATTCCAGTATATAAACATAAATATAAAGGATGATGACGTTATCTTGCATTCTTACTCCTCCTTATGACTGATGATTAGAAAACCATTGGACATTCTGAATATTGTATTATCTACTCCAATCATTGGACAGATACTAGTTCATTCAATTAACCCAACTTTTATTTTCGATTACATGCATAATAAAAACACTTCTAAGTAAAATAATATAAAAATAACTATAATATAATTGACATAAAATATAACAATTCAACTACAAAACAAAGTACAACCTCCAAATGACCACATAATTAAATTAACGCTATACAAATATATACATAAATAAGTCCAGTGTCCATGCCTTTGGTAGGGGAGTAAATAACTATTGTTTTTGTTTTTTAATGTCCTCCAACCACTGCTCCTTCAAAACAGCCTCTACAGAGGGGCAATATATCACTCCCTTGTACTGACTGTGTCCAGTCTCAGCTGTCCTAAACTGCCCGCATTTCTTGCACCTGTTGTGCAGTACTTTGCGGGTCATGGCACATTAGCAGGGGGGAAAGGGTCAGCCGCCACAGATCGGCGGCTGGGCAAGTCTAGCCCCTGCATCACCACCGCATTGTCCTCCCTCTTCACCCTTTTATTATGCCACTGTATCAGGGTGGTGTTGCTCACGTCCACCAGCTGCAGGGTAGTCTGCTGCATAACTGTCCAGTTGGCCAGAATGCGCCGCCTGATTTTCCTGTAGTCCTCTAGGATGAAATCCCATCTGGACACTGTGCCAGTCCCCTTCTTCTTGGGACTGCGGTGGATGTCACAGAGCCTGGTAAAGATGGTCTCAATCAGGCAGCAGCAATCTGGCCACTGGGCAAGCAGGGCAGTGGTGGTGAGTGCATGTCTCTTCACACTCTCCACCCCTGGAGTGAACTCCTGCATCTTCTTGGGAGACCTTAACCTCCCTGTGTCCAGCTTGGTCTGGTGTCTGGCAGCAAAAACCACTCTCTGCTTGTCATAGTCCAGCAGGTTCTGCACCTAAGCATCGAGAGAAATAAACAGCACATGAGAAGACAAAAACACGTGCAAGTGTGAACATTTATGACTCATACTGAAAATAAAGTAGCAAGGCTATAAATGCTCCTGACCTGCTGCTTGTTAAGGACAAGAGAGAGCTGATTTCTCAGCTCCACCAGACAAGCCAAGCTGTCCATGCCTGCCATGCCAGAGTCATCCACAGCCTGCACTAAATAACAGAGATGAGCAACAAAATTTGAGGACAGTGAGATGTGACAAAAAACAGATATAGTGATTTTATTTCTTTACAAATAATTCTGTATTTATATACCCCGGACTCATCAGGAGGTTCCGAATCAAGTGCTGAGGAGACACCTGGCTGCGGCATGGTGGCAGTAGCCCGGGAGGCACCAGGCAGAGAGGAGGCAGCAGCCTGGGAAGAGGAGAGTAGTTCTGAGGAGGAACAAGGCAAGGAAGAGACAGAGAAACTTGGGTCATTGAGGAGACTTGACAGTGTATATTCCTCGAAGCCCTCGTCTTCTTCTCCTTCCTCGCCTTCTTCTCCTTCCTCGCCCTCATCCACATCCTCCAGCATGTTCTCAATCTCTTCTGAGTCTGGGTTGACTTTAATGGGCTTTCCAGTCTCACTCAGCAGGTAGTCAACACCAAGCAGCTCTCCTATGGAAAATAACAGAAATATATTAATATGCTTTGGCAATTGGAATGATACAAATAAAGCCTTGTTGAACTTAAGTAGGAACAATGAAAAGCCATGCCTTACATCACAGACATGTGAAGCAAGAATAACAATAATGAGATGTCATTTTCAAATAGATCACCTTAATGGCATGGAAACCACAATTACAGACCATGGACCCCCCAAAGAGGATGGTCTGTCCGCGAGCATGCATTGGGCACTTCTCAATCTGAAATGATCACAAGTGTTATTTAGCCTGGAGTGAGTGACTCAGTGTACAGTACATCATCTGATGTTATCTGCGCCAGCATATTACACATTTTTCATCAAGGGACTTACTAATGACACTAATAAGTAATGGGTTCATATTTAGCTATACTTTACCTTCTGAAAGAGGTCATGCCACTTCCGCTGCCTCCGGGCTGGTTTATTGCCTCCTCCAGGAGGCCAAACCCCAGAGCTGGCAAATGCCCTCAGCCGTGCCATCCACTCTCTGTCTCCCATGCCCTTGTGGCTTTTAGGTTTAGTGCTCATCTAAAGATAACATGGTAATAATAACGGTAATAGCCTCATGAGTACAGTCAAATAACACTATTAGTTGAGCAATGTTATCGGTTATTAATACATGTTATCTATACATATTAACATATTCATATTCATACACATAATTCATATTTGTACTGTATAATTATCCTTTATCTATCATTGATATATGTACATTATAACATATATATTTTATTTATATTATATCAGAGAGAGTACACTTAAATAATGCCACCGTTATCAATAGCAATAATAAATTACATTAGGTAATATTGGCATGGTTATTTTGAAACCTTGCAGCAAATAATGAAATAGTAATACCTACATTACAGTAGCTGTAGGTAGGATTAACGTCGCACTGCTGGTCATAAACGGGTAGTAAGCTTAATAAAATGGTAATTGATGGAACGTTTGTATAACTACTTACTTGAATTACTGTGAATATTTGCACGTATTTACACATGGCTGTTTCCATTCATGAATATTACGGTTAGCGTTATTACATGTAGAAACGTTAGCGATTGCTAACGAATGCTTGCTAATGTTATGCGACGGAAGTTGACTTGTAACGTAATGTAAAGTGGTGAAATATTTTACGACTGTTAAGCCAACTGTCATTTCCTAAATTCGTCAACTGCCACTCACAATATTTCACATCAAAATAATCAACATTTTAACCATCTATAATTTTCATTGTAAGCAAGCACATTTAGTTATATATATTTTTATTTAGCCATCAGCTCTGACCTGAACTTTGGGCTGATTGTCCTTTTTCTGTGTCCCGCTTGCTCCTTTGGTCTCAGTTTTGGGTGGCTGGACAGAAAATACATTAAGAATTAACATACAGTATTAAAACATCCAAACAAAGCTGATTCAGTGACATGCGGTGAGGTTCATGGCTGGGGAGGCACGATTTACAAATATATGAACCCAACTGAGTAGCTTATTCACCATTTTCTTGGCAGCATGAACATTGACTACGGGTTATTTTGCATGGCTCATCAGCATTCTTTATACATATTTGGCCAAAAAAAGAACGTTACATTTATAGCGGCTCAGAGCGGTACATGTATTTGCTCTGCACCCTCCATAGCGTTTTTAGTCTGATGCTTTGATTAATTTTAATACAGACTTCACTATTAACAAAATAATATTTTATTTAAGTTCAAAATTAGTTTTAAAATTAAATATTGGATTGTTTTCTCTTAGTCCGATCATATTTTCAATACAATTGTGGTCTTACCTTTACTTGTAAAATCTTCAATTTTTAGCCGTCAGTCGGAGAAAGAAACTAAACTAAATGCTGCTACAGTGCACGTGACTCTGATGTTAGCTAGCAGTAGCTTGTTGGTGCTACAGTGCACGTGACTCTGATGTTAGCTAGCAGTAGCTTGTTGGTGCTACAGTGCACGTGACTCTGATGTTAGCTAGCAGTAGCTTGTTGGTGCTACAGTGCACGTGACTCTGATGTTAGTTAGCAGTAGCTTGTTGGTGCTACCATCTCTGGTAGAAGAAGAGCAGCTACACGATCCTGTGGGCTCACGTGCGCCCTCTTCAGGGCGGCAGAGTACTGTCTGCCTCACCTGGTATTATGTCACATCAGCAAGACTACTTATGTTACACACATACATTAACTGGACTATGGAAAGTCAGGATTCATAATAAAAGTGTCTGTAAACATATTGGCGACATACAGAGAGATTGCAACAGGCACGTATGTAAATGTATGCGCTCAACCTAGTTTGCAAGAGATTGCGCAATTTGTTTTGAAGTGGAAATTGTGGCTCAGCTCGTCGCTGCCGCAGCTCTCATCTCTCCTGTATCTAACAGAATACGCAAATTCAGCGATTTTAACTATAAATATTATCAACATTATTGGAAAAATGCAGTTGTAGCACAGACCAGTGGACAAATATATATTATTTATTATTTGTTTTTTTACTTTTCATGATGATGGGGGACTGCCTCCCCTGACCGCACGTCCCTGAGATGATTTCTGTCATCCGCACCATCAATGTGATGAACTGAATAACAGACAGATTTACACACCATCATGAAATATTGCTCAGACACAGACGGACCATGGCAGTGAAAATATCAGTATACAGTTTTATAACCAAATAACAGATTCAGTATTAGAATTTAGACTAGATGCACTGTCATGGCAACCATGTCATATGATGATACATGTCATACATTCTTTTAACTTCAATCAAGCACACATTTAAAAAAAAAAAAAAACACAGACTATACGAAGAAACTGAATAGCTGCCTAATTTTTCTGCCCTTCTAAAGTGAGAGAAAATATTTAGTATGTCCCGATACATATACAGTTTGCCTTTCGGTACCAGGATGTTCTACTCCAAAACAATTATAGATAAATCTGTAGAATAGGTCAAGTAAAAGCACACTAGTATTTGTTCAACTGTGATAACACTTTATTTGGGATAGACAAATATATTCCTTCTTCCAAAGTGTTCAGAGTTTGTAAAATTAAAAGTAGTCTAGTCAATGTGTGGTTTAGTGTTCATTTATACTAATAAATATGAAAGATCAGTTTACGTCAACAATTAAAGCCTTATAGTTTACAATTTAGAAGACAAATAACCTAAACAATTAAAATACACAAAATAAGTACAGATATCAAAGGTGAACTTCTGACTTCACTGTAGCCCCACCAGCAGGTTTAACATTGGCTAATGACGTTACATCACCTTCAACTGTACTTTACTGTGTTTCATGCTAATTAGCAAATGTTAGCATACTAAACTAAGAGAGTGAATATGGTAAATGTTATACCTGCCAAAATACTGCATGCGAGCATCGTCAGTGAGAGCATGTTATTATTCCAATGTTAGCATTTAGCTTAAAACACCACTGTGCCTAAAGCCTCACAGAGCTGCTCGTCCGGCTACAGACTCTGCTCTTTCAGGTTTTTGATGACGATAAAGATTTTAACAATGTTATTGTTACAAAACAGTACATATTTTAAAATCAACTCATCTTTAATTAAGACTTTTAAATTGTAAAGAAATATACTGTGGGAAGGTGAAGGATCATTGTCATTATGAATAAATGTGATTTTTTTTTTTTAATTGAATCTCCCTGTTCAAGGCTAGTTGAAGGCTACATCATTTTTAGCGCAAAGCATTGACATCTTTCCCTCAGCTTTGGTCACTTGGTTTGCCTCTGAAACAGTCATTGACAGTGTATGTTTTGTGCCTCTTGGTCGTGCTTGGATGATTTTTGTGGAATTGTTGTCACGGCCATTCTCATACATATGTGCAGGTGCTCATTGGTTAGCCTGGAACGATATTTAGTATTTATGTTCATTGTGGAGAAAGCTGCCTCGCAGCTGAATGTGCAGCCAAACATGGTGAAGATGTACAGGGCTACTTTCCTCAGACCTGGAAAAGCTGTCTTGGAGACCATTTGTAGCCAGAAAGTGGCAGGGTCAGTTCTTCCAAATTGCTTTTTCAGGGTCACATCTGCTTGGAGATCAACCAGTTGCATCTTGAGAGGCCCAGCATTTGCCAACTTGAAGTGCTGTGTGACTTCCTTTGAGAACTCCCTGACATCTGTGATGAGAAATGGGTTCTGAATGAACATGGTGCGCTGCCGTCCAAAACTGAAGCTGTCAAAATGTTTGCTGAAGTTTACAATCAGCTTATCAACAAAGTCAACAAAAGACTCATCTCTCTGTCCCTGAACCTGTTCTCTCACTTCTGAGAAGTGTTGATAGTCTCCCTGCAGACCTACATCTCAAGTTTCCTCTGAAAGGAGCGGACAGCTGTCATCAGTTCACAAATAGAATTGTCCTTCCCCTGTAGTTTCAAATTCAATTATTTCAGATTTGAAGTGATATCAACCAAAAAGGCCACATTAACCATCTTTTTCTCATCTTTAAAAAAGAGACAAAAACGGTGTTGCCTTCTGACTTTTCAGCTCTGCCAAGAATGCCGCTACTTCCCTTCTGATGGACCAAAAGTGCTCCAACACCCTGCCTTTGCTGAGCCATCTCACATTGTTGTGCAGCAAAAGATCATCAGCATTTGCATCAACTTCTCTGAGGAATTCCCTGAGCATGTGATGCCAATAGGAAAAGGATGCCCTGAGATAATTTATAATTTTCATCATTGTGTTCATCACATCAGCATGCTCATCTGACAGGGTGGCGCACAGGACAGATTGATGAATTATGCCATGTAAGAGATGAGCTCAGCATTGTCCTCTTTCATTCTTGCCACAGCTCCTTTCTCTCTCCCCATCATGGCAGGGGCTCCATCTGTGGTTATTGAAACGTGTTTCTGCTCTATTCCTCGCTTTGTCAACATCTCCTTAATGGCCAGGTAGATCTCCTCTTGTACTGGTGTGAAGGGGAGTAACACCTAACAGGTCTTCACAGAACACTTTATTGTCTTTGCTGAAGAACCGTTTAGAAGAACCGTACATAAACTAACAGCTGAGCATTGTCAGAAACATCAGTGGACTCATCTACAGCTAAGCCTACACGCGGTGCCTTATGAAGGGCTGATTTATTATTTTCACTGCAACCACACATTGCTGATCATCATAACATTTTATTTTTGAGAGCGCAGAGAATGCTGCTTCACACCGGTATGTGGACAGAAACATTGAGATGATGCGTCTTGCCAGTCTGGAGATATTTGGTAGATGCCCCACCAGTTTCCAAAAGTCCACGACATCTGTAATCCGAAACTGACGCTGAAGTTCATCTGAGCTCTTTAACTCCACGAACTCCATTTGAAGCTGCACAAGTCCGAGCTGGTCGCTTATTTGCTTCATTTCATTGACCTCAATCAGGAATGGGTTTTTCACAAGTAGAAAAATATTGCTATGGTCCTTGAAGTCGTGGAATCTTGATGTGTAGTTTTGCTTGAGCTCAGTTAGCACGTCACAGAATTGTGATTGACAGGGCAGGAGAGTGTCTGCATGCATCGCCATCACTTACTGCACGGTGGGGAAGAAACGGTAATCAGAACCACGGACACTTTGTTCGACATTAAGTTTGTTCAAGTGCTGCGTAATGTCACACAGGAACGCAACAGACAGCACCCACTCTTTATCATCCAAAAAGGAAAATCGGGAAGTCTCCCCTTGGCCGACAATGAAGGATTTCAGGGGTTCAAGCAGGTCCATGAAATGTGCAAGCATACGTCCTTTAGACCAGTGATTTTCAACCTTTTTTGAGCTGCGGCACATTTTTTACACTTACAAAATTCTGGGGCACACCACCAACCAAAATGACACTCTAACACAGTACATACAATACATATAGTTAATAAATATAGTTTCTAAATGTATTTATACTCACTTAGTGTGAAACCTGGGCCTGTTTCGATGAACACAAAATGGATATCCTGGCAGGAATGGTAGAAAGACACACACAAAGCTCTTCCTCAACAGCTCTGTCTCTCTCTGTTTTTCGTTTTTATCGCAGTCAAGCTTGAGAAGCTCAGCTCGCATAGATATGTGGTTGAAAACGGGAGCAATGTCAAAATAGCTTTGTTGGCCAGAATGGGGAACTCCATGTGTGTGATGACTGATGTGTGACTTGTGAGTGATAATGAAATGTTGATGAATTCTAGCTGACAATGTTTTTGTTTTTCGTTTTTTAAAGATTTTTTTTTTAGATTTTTTTTTTATTTTTTAAGTGGGACTTAAAAGAGCCGCAACTAGTCTTAAAGGAGCCGCGGGTTGAGTATCGCTGCTCTAAGAGGTTAATAAATGCCATTAACACCTAAGCCTAAAAATCCTCAAAATTGTCATCTGGACTTTTTTTCTTATTTTGACTATAAAAAATGTTAGGAAATGTCCTGTGAGTAAGTGCTTTTGTCCATTTTTCAAGAATACCTGGAACTTTCAATATCTGGCAGTTATTTACAATTTATTGCACGTTATAAGAATGTAATAACAGTTTAAAATGAAGAAAAAAATCTGAATTTGATTTTAAAGTTTTAGTGATTGAAAAAACACAGAAATTTGGCATCTTACATTTGAAATATGCAAAGTATAAAACAATTTACAATAAAATTTGTGAGTCTCTGTCTCTCAAAATGTGCAAGGACAGGCCATAAAATGGAAAATATATACAGGCGTTTTTTTCCACAATTGGAAACCTCCTCATCTCCAGCTCCAGCATCCTGACAACTTCTCCCTCTCCAGTCCTGAATGTGACATCTGGTGGACACCTCATCTTCAGCTCCAGCATCCCGACGGCTTCTCCCTCTCCGGTCCTGAATGTGACCTACTCATCTCCAGCTCCAGCCTCCCCACAGCCTCTCCTAGGACACAGGCTACTTGAAGATGCACACATTATGCATAGAAAGTACAATTACACACCTAGTACAACCTTACAGACTTGGTACACTGTTCTTAAAAAGTCACCATGCAATACAAGTGTTGATTTACCTACAGTCTTGCTTTCATTTCAATTCAATCCGCTGTAATTCTCTCCTCTCTTCGCATCAAAGGTCTTGGTGGTATTGCCAATGACAGTTCCTGTCTGGCTGCAGACACAGGCCCATATCACAGTCCTCACACTTCCAGGTAGTGCTCTTCTTGCAGAGTTTGCAATGCTGTCGCCCCATGCTGGCTCTCTGAGCTTTGGTCTTTCCACTGCTTGTGGAGACAGGTAGGTGTTGATTACCTGGGGTCTTTGAGGGCCACTTTTTAAGTCCACTCCAAGAAGGTGTGCAGTGAGCTCCTCCTGGAAATGCTGACGGGTCATTCGCACTTTGCCGCTGCAGGCTGGCACAGCAAGCCTTGTGGATGACAAAGGAGTTTGTCACAGCGAGGTCAACCAGATGCTGGAAAACAGTGGTGGGCCATCTCCTGGTTTTCTGGTGGACTGAATTTGTGCCAATCATCTGGTCTGAGGTGTCCACTCCCCCCATGTACTTGTTGTACTCTGTAACTGTGATGGGTCTTGGGACGGAGGTCTTTTGTTTTGGCCCATCACATGTCTTCTGCCAGCGCTGTACTGTGTCCCCTGTGTACACTGGATGGATGGTGGAGCACAGGGAGACTTCTCTGGTGTCCATCCACTTCACAAACAGAAGATCTCTATCCCTGATCCACCGGATACTGCCTCGTGTGGATCCTTTGGTGAGTGCATTTTCCTGGGTGGTGGGAACACCAACTCTTCCCTGCCTGTATGTCCCACAAGCTCCAAATCCCTGCTGGCTCAGGTGTCGGAAGAGGAGGGGACTGGTGTAAAAGTTGTCCGTGTAGAAAATATACCCAGACTTCGGGTAGTCTTTGTTTACCAGTCCCACTACAACATCAAAAGAGAGCCCCTTCCCTGATGCCGTCTTGGACTTTCCCATGTAGAGCTTGAAGTCAATAGTGTAGCCGTTCATGTCAGCAAGCACAAAAAACTTCAGCCACCCACTTTGTTGGCTTGGCCTTCATGTATTGTTTGATGCTGAGCCTGGCCTTGGTACCAACCATCCTCTCATCAACTGCAAGGTGCTGTCCTCTGGTGGTAGATGGCCTTGGAGTTCATGGATATCATTTCCATGAGAGGTCTGACGCGGTGGAGGGAGTCATAATCCTCGGTGCCGTTCTTCTGATCATTTTCCTCATTTTCCTCTGCGTCACTCATATGGAGATTAGATACAATGGCAATGAAACTGTCTCGAGACATGACAGTGGCAGGGAATGACACATGGAAAATAGTTTGCTTTTGCCAAAAGTCGCTCATCTTCGGCAGATCCAAAACTGACATGTACAGCAACATGCCTATGAACTTCTTCAACTCTTCTGGTGTTATGTCAGTCCAGATGAACTTTCTCCCTCTCCAGGTTTTTGGCTGCATTTCTGTTTGTGTTTTCACAGAGTAGTTTGAAAACTGCAGCATCAAAAGTGAAAAGATTTCGCCTGGTGGTGGGTTTCCCATATTGAGAGAGGATTGGTGTGTTTGGGGTTGAATCTCAGTGAGGGACTCCATCTTTGATGTGATGAGTGGCTTCGGTCTCTGACAGCATCACTTGATGCTTCAGCATCCCCACAGCTTCTCCCTCTCTGGTCCTGAATGTGACATTTGGGGGACACCTCTTCAGCTCAGCATCCCGACGGCTTCTTCCTCTCTGGTCCTGAATGTGACATCTGGGGGACACCTCAGCTCCAGCCTCTCCTAAGACGCAGGCTACTTGCGCACATTTACGTATATAAAGTACAATTACTCACCTAGTACAACCTTAGTCACTTGGTACACTGTTCTTAACAAGTCACTACACAATACAAGTGTTGATTTACATACCGTCTTGCTTCCATTGTAATTCAATCCGCTGTTCTCCGCTGTGTTGTCTGTGTTTCTCCAGCGCTGTGTGTGTGTATTCGCTCAAAACAAAGTTTCGCGGGCATCCGGGAGGGCCGTAAGTGAAGTTACCGTAATGAATCGATATATGCTGTAACGCGCAGTCTCAACTTTCAGAAACCGCTGGAATTTTTCCGATTGCGCAAACTATGACATACTGTAATTTTCGGACTATAAGACACACCTGAATATAAGCCGCAGAAGCTAAATTGACTGTGTACAAATATAAGCCGCAGGTTTTTTAATATTTAATTACCATATGTAAGGGAAGTCGGATTTCGAAGACATTGTAGTGGGTCGTCGAACGGATGTGAATTGGGATGAGTTTTTTTAAAATTCCCTGTCTAAACCTCAAACGACCGGGACATTTCAAAAGTAACGTCGTATTCCGTATACATAGCCGCTACGATCTCGCCATTAACGTGTCGACATGAAAAATCCTCTAGGGGGCAGTTGGACACCACAAATGTTTTTCGACCAAAAATTCGGATAGTGGATCACTTAGCAATAGTGGATCACTTAGCAACGGGTTTTGATTAAATGTGTTTATTGCAAAATAATAGAATCGCCAATCCTATTCTGATCTCCATGAAACTTACAGGATGTGTTCCTGGTGACTGTCTGATACTGTGTGCAAAGTATCAGCGGTACAGCTTTTGTCATTGCGGAGATATGTATTAATAACCGTGCTTATGAACAATACACGTAATACTATTCAGATGGAGTTGAAAATGCTCTGGGTACATCAGTGTGGCATGTAGGATATTGTGTAAAAAAGCTTAGCCATGTAGCATGTGTAGTTTTAGAGATAAATACTAATATCCGGAATGCTACAATGTAGCAGCTAATAGCTGCTAATTTAGCCACGTAACTGCTAATGTTAATATAAGACGAAATCCTGGTCTGTTCTTGAAAATGCGCCGGCTCTCTTTGTCTGAGGTGTCTGATGCTGTGTTGAATTTTCCAGCCATCTAGCCATTAGCATTGTGGCTATGTTTATAACAATGTAATAGCACTAAAAATCGGCAAAAATGAGATCTTCACTGATTGGTCTGAAAGTAACAGCGGACCTTCATATGGACTGTATGATACTACCCATGAAATCTCAGCCGGCTAGCATTGTGGAGTTATTAGCATAAACGTAAACCGGAAGTGACGAAGTGCTATTACTGTTGTTATTAGCGAAAATTAGATCTTCTCCGATCAGTCTGTAATTAACAGGACTTATTCATATGCACTGTAGGATACTCCCCATGAAATCTCAGCCGGCTAGCACTTAGCATTGTGGAGTTATTAGCATAAATGTAAACCACAGTGCTGTTATTGTAATGACAGTCATTTGAATCTTCTTGCAAATATGGTGCATAAACAGGCAATATAGCATTGAAATGACACATAAATAACAACCAGCTGAGTCCCAAACAGGGGGATATTGTGTCTAATTCCATCCCCCAAATAGTGCACTTCAATGGGGGTAAATATGGTGCATAAATAGTCAATATAGCATTACAATGACACATAAATAACAACCAGCTGAGTCCCAAACAGGGGGATATTGTGTCTAATTCCATCCCCCCAAATAGTGCTCTGAGGTCAAAAAAGCAAACGTTGGACTTCCAGGGGGAAAGGGTCAAACTGTGAAAATGTATCCCGAATTGGGCACCTATTCCCGGGTACGTGGAGCTCTGGGATGCACCCCCTGAGCTCCAGAGGTCAAAAAAGCAAACGTTGGACTTCCAGGGGAAAATGACCAAAATGGGTAAATGTGAGATTACGACCCAAAATAGGCACCTATTTCCGGGTAGGCAAGCTCTGGGATGCACCCCCTGAGCTCCAGAGACTTCCATACCCAACTTGGTCAGAGTGTGCCCGAGCAACGAGCACTATTTTCGGATAAGCAAGCTCCAGGAAATTGACCCCCCCTTAGGAATATCAGGCATTGAAAAATTGAAGAAAACTAAAAGTTAGATTGTATCTGCACGGTGGTGCTGCTCATGTGGCTTCCGTCTTTGATACAAAGGGTGGTTGGTTCGCGACCTGCCCTATACATCTTTTTCTTCCCATTTGTCATAAGAACTGTCCAATGGTACCTAAAGATGCGCACCTCAGCTGTCTAGCTCTTGGCATTGTGGAGAAAAATAGTAATATCAGAAATGCTATCATGTTGCTGCTAATGTAGCCACATAATGGCTAATATTAATTAAAACACAAAATACTACTCTGATCTTTTTGAAACTGCTTTTCTAGGTTCATATGGAGTGTTGTATATTGTCTGAATATTTTTAGACAGCTAGCACTTAGCATTGTGGCTAAAAAGTAGAAATGAACACAAGAGCAATTCAAATTCAACCATTTATTGGAACACATGAACACAAACATCCTCTGTCTGCTGCTGCTGCGGCCTCTCCTCCTCTGTCTGCTGCTGCTTCTCCTCTCCTCCTCCTCCTCCTCGGTGCTGCTGCTCTCCTCCTCCTCGCTGCTGCTGCTCTCCTCCCCACTCGTCGCAGCAGCCACCCTCTTCTTCTCCTTCTTGTCCTCCTCCTCGCTGCTGCTGCTGCTGCTCTCCTCCACAGAGGTCCCTCCTCCCAGGGGAGTAAATGCTGCCACCACGGCAGTAGACGGTCCGGCCCTCTCCTCCGTCCTCAGGCTGTCTCGGATGAGACTCCGGATAGCCATAGCCTCCTTCACATCCGGGCACCTGGCGTAGAAGCGGTCCGCCGTGGTGACATCATGGCACATAAAGTCTGCCACCCTCTTCCTGGCAGTGACGTCCGTGGTCTTTTTAGCCTGAAAAACATTGAAACATTGCAGAGAAATTAATAACAGTAACCACAGTCTACCTCCAGAAAGCTCTTTTTTCATACATACACATGGATTTAATTGTGTAATTTACTTGCGTAGTGTGCAAGTGCCGTCCGAATAAGGGTGAAGCTCACATTCCCGCCTATTCTCAGCTCTGCCCAGGCCATCCTCAGGCAGCTGTGGAGATTTTTACACGGACCCGTTCCTTTGGTGAACATCACGAAGGTGTTCCTCTCCTTCTTAGGGACCTTCGTCTTGATGGCCATCCAACGTTGCAGCCACCCAAACTCCACATTTGTGAGGACCAGCTGGGCCTCCCCAAATGACTTGTTAGTCTTGTGCTCCTTGACCTATTATGACACAGTGGGATATATATATATCAGATATAACACATGTTATGCTGTATTATTTGTGGTGATAAGAAAGTTGCACTATGATAACATATGCTTACATGTATCAAGTAGCCTTCCTCTCCACCACTGGCCAGGGCCTGCCTGAAC
Organism: Cottoperca gobio; assembly: GCF_900634415.1. NCBI lineage: Eukaryota > Metazoa > Chordata > Actinopteri > Perciformes > Bovichtidae > Cottoperca > Cottoperca gobio. Next base: position 3,901,975 of record NC_041363.1, read on the forward strand.
TCCGTGTCAGTCATGTTGGAGTACACACCGGGCCTGTGACCGAAGACACAGCTCCAGTAGCCACACATGAACCCGTACAGGCGGAACCGGAGGCTCGTCGTGTGCTCCTCCTCCAGCTCGTCTGATGAGAAGGAGTGAGAGAGTGAGAGAGAGAGATTAGTGAAAACTGAAAACGTTAAAGTGGAGAAAATCCTACCGAGCAGCTGAGGGATCTTCAATGTAGCCCCATCTACGAAGCTGGCGATGGCGTCACCTCCTGGCAGCTCGGAGTATTTAGTCCTCTTCACTGCCATTTGGTGGACCACCACCAACCTCTTGAGGCTCTTCAGGGCCACCTTCATGTCCCTGGCGACACCGACCATGTTGGCTTTTGTGAGCCTGGATGACCGCGGTGGAGTCTGCTGCATGAAGGTCAAAAACTGAAGGTTGTTCTTGAGGTAGAACTCCACCGTGGTCACCTTCATAGTTTTTAGCAGCTTATCACACCACCTGTTAGAAGAAGAAAAAAGACACACATGAAGTTACACAAGTGACAACCATACATCCTGCCGTCACATTAATTAAATGTCTACATCTCTCATATACATAAGCGGAAATTGTAGATACATTACTACTCACATTTTGAGTTTGCTGGCGTTAAGAAACATCCAGTCGGATAGTCTCGGGTGTTTGTTCCCCATATACATGAGGAACGCTTTGACCCGGCTGACCTTTGACCTGGCGTTTTCAATCATCTTCCGCGTAGGATTGGTGCCCTCATGCACCCAGGCCAAAGCTTTCCAAATAGTCTTCTGCAACAACATATCATTTAACATGTTATAATAATCACTCACATTACATTGCATTTCACAGACACTGCAGTTATTGTGTCCTGAATACACACTCACCCATGGCAGGAGGCATTTTTATTTTCCTCATGACGTTGGACCGTCCGCTGCCAACCATCCAGGAGGAAGTGAGGTGTCGCAAAGGCCACCGTCTGACCCGGGACACACACACACGTTCCTCCTGAGATGGGGCTGCCACAACAACGTCCTCTGCTGCCACGATGACTTCCACCTCTGCAAATGCTGCTGCAGCAGGAGCAGCAGCAGCGACATCCATGTCCTCCTCCTCCACGTCCTGGGAGTTTATCAGAAGCTGCTCTTGGGCAGCCTCTCTCCTCCTCTTTCGCCCTCCTGCGATGTGGTATCATCTGTCAGAGGCAGAGGAAAATCATTGTAAACATGCAGGCACACGTAAATACTGACTAACTGATTTACACACAGGATTAAAGGCAGACAGAGAGACATGTAAATTTACCACTTGATAGCGATATTCGGTGAGCTTTCGCTTCTGGAGCTGGAACTGGAGTCGGATGCCTCCCATGTCGATGAGTGTTTGCTCATAGAGAGCTCTCAGTCTGGCATTCTCCCTAATGTATCCTCTCCTCACAGTCATGCAGTCCGGATTCCCGCAGTCGAGGGGAGCCTCGTCATCTCCCAGTGACATGACCTGACTCTCCTCGTCAACCGGGTCCAGATAGGTGGCCATTGCCGGCACCGGGTCCGTCATCCTCAGTGCCGACAATTCCTTAATGGCCTTTATCTGCTTGGTCGTCTTCATCATCTCCTCTCTCGCTTCCACAGTCATCTCTGAGTGGATTTCTCTTATGTGGCGGTCAAGCCGGGACCCCTGGTACTGACAGCCGCCAACACCGCATGGTTCGGTCCTGACGTCTGTCCTCCCAGAGCCCAGCTTGAGGAGGATCTTTCGCTCCGTCTCATTTTTGACCCTGTGGGTCTGCCGGAGGTGCTTTCCCAGCTGGGAATATTCATTGAGGCACACTGGGCACTCTCTGACGGATGTCATGTTTCCTTGAAAAAGAAAAGTTATTAGTAACTTAATACAACATTAAAGCACAGCGTCTACATGTGGAATTAACAACATTTCCAATCCATGGAAAGCATGCATTAAAGTACAAGTTAATATCTCAGACTTAAAACAATATATACATTTTTAGCAATACTTACAGGTGTCTTGGTTCATATGGAGTGTTGTATATTGTCTGAATATTTTTAGACAGCTAGCACTTAGCATTGTGGCTAAAAAGTAGAAATGAACACAAGAGCAATTCAAATTCAACCATTTATTGGAACACATGAACACTAACACTAAAAACAATATATTTACACTTTAAACACAACGAAAATACTCTATTTACACATTTATTCTTTCCTCGATCTTAACCGATTGTGGATTGGACTTAGTACAACTTGTACCACTTGAGAACTACTCAGTTTTTCGTCCTCCTCCTCCTCCTCCTTGCTGCTGCTGCTCTCCTCCTCTGTCTGCTGCTGCTGCTTCTCCTCCTCCTCGGTGCTGCTGCTCTCCTCCTCGCTGCTGCTGCTCTCCTCCCCACTCGTCGCAGCAGCCACCCTCTTCTTCTCCTTCTTGTCCTCCTCCTCCTCGCTGCTGCTGCTCTCCTCCACAGAGGTCCCTCCTCCCAGGGGAGTAAATGCTGCCACCACGGCAGTAGACGGTCCGGCCCTCTCCTCCGTCCTCAGGCTGTCTCGGATGAGACTCCGGATAGCCATAGCCTCCTTCACATCCGGGCACCTGGCGTAGAAGCGGTCCGCCGTGGTGACATCATGGCACATAAAGTCTGCCACCCTCTTCCTGGCAGTGACGTCCGTGGTCTTTTTAGCCTGAAAAACATTGAAACATTGCAGAGAAATTAATAACAGTAACCACAGTCTACCTCCAGAAAGCTCTTTTTTCATACATACACATGGATTTAATTGTGTAATTTACTTACGTAGTGTGCAAGTGCCGTCCGAATAAGGGTGAAGCTCACATTCTCACTATTCTCAGCTCTGCCCAGGCCATCCTCAGGCAGCTGTTGAGATTTTTACACGGACCCGTTCCTTTGGTGAACATCACGAAGGTGTTCCTCTCCTTCTTAGGGACCTTCGTCTTGATGGCCATCCAACGTTGCAGCCACCCAAACTCCACATTTGTGAGGACCAGCTGGGCCTCCCCAAATGACTTGTTAGTCTTGTGCTCCTTGACCTATTATGACACAGAGTGGGATATATAGATCAGATATAACACATGTTATGCTGTATTATTTGTGGTGATAAGAAAGTTGCACTATGATAACATATGCTTACATGTATCAAGTAGCCTTCCTCTCCACCACTGGCCAGGGCCTGCCTGAACTCCGTGTCAGTCATGTTGGAGTACACACCGGGCCTGTGACCAAAGACACAGCTCCAGTAGCCACACATGAACCCGTACAGCCGGAACCGGAGGTTGGTCGTGTGCTCCTCCTCCAGCTCGTCTGATGAGAAGGAGTAAAATAAGAAGAGAGAGAGAGAGAGATATCAACATCACTTGTAGACATCAGTGACCTTTAGTGACAACTGAAAATGTTAAAGTGGAGAAAATCCTACCGAGCAGCTGAGGGATCTTCAATGTAGCCCCATCTACGAAGCTGGCGATGGCGTCACCTCCTGGCAGCTCGGAGTATTTAGTCCTCTTCACTGCCATTTGGTGGACCACCACCAACCTCTTGAGGCTCTTCAGGGCCACCTTCATGTCCCTGACGACACCGACCGTGTTGGCTTTTGTGAGCCTGGATGACCGCGGTGGAGTCTGCTGCATGAAGGTCAAAAACTGAAGGTTGTTCTTGAGGTAGAACTCCACCGTGGTCACCTTCATAGTTTTTAGCAGCTTATCACACCACCTGTTAGAAGAAGAAAAAAGACACGCATGAAGTTACACAAGTGACAACCATACATCCTGCCGTCACATTAATTAAATGTCTACATCTCTCATACATAAGCGGAAATTGTAGATACATTACTACTCACATTTTGAGTTTGCCGGCGTTGTTGAGAAACATCCAGTCGGACAGTCTCGGGTGTTTGTTCCCAATATACATGAGGAACGCTTTGACCCGGCTGACCTTTGACCTGGCGTTTTCTATCATTTTCCGCGTCGGATTGGTGCCCTCATGCACCCGGCCGAAGCTTTCCAAATATTCTTCTGCAACAACATATCATTTAACATGTTATAATACTCACTCACATTACATTGCATTACACAGACACTGCAGTTATTGTGTCCTGAATACACACTCACCCATGGCAGGAGGCATTTTTATCTTCCTCATCACGTTGGACCGTCCGCTGCCAACCATCCAGGGGGAAGTGAGGTGTCGCAAAGGCCACCGTCTGACCCGGGACACACACGTTCCTCCTGAGATGGGTCTGCCACAGCAACGTCCTCTGCTGCCACGGTGACTTCCACCTCTGCAACAGCAGCAGCAGCAGCGACATCCATCTCCTCCTCCACGTCCTGGGAGTTTATCAGAAGCTGCTCTTGGGCAGCCTCTCTCCTCCTCTTCGCCCTCCTGCGATGTGGTATCATCTGTCAGAGGCAGAGGAAAATCATTGTAAACATGCAGGCACACGTAAATACTGACTAACTGATTTACACACAGGATTAAAGGCAGACAGAGAGACATGTAAATTTACCACTTGATAGCGACATTCGGTGAGCTTCCTCTTCTGCAGCTGGAACTGGAGTCGGATGCCTCCCATGTCGATGAGTGTTTGCTCATAGAGAGCTCTCAGTCTGGCATTCTCCCTAATGTATCCTCTCCTCACAGTCATGCAGTCCGGATTCCCGCAGTCGAGGGGAGCCTCGTCATCTCCCAGTGACATGACCTGACTCTCCTCGTCAACCGGGTCCAGATAGGTGGCCATTGCCGGCACCGGGTCCGTCATCCTCAGTGCCGACAATTCCTTAATGGCCTTTATCTGCTTGGTCGTCTTCATCATCTCCTCTCTCGCTTCCACAGTCATCTCTGAGTGGATTTCTCTTATGTGGCGGTCAAGCCGGGACCCCTGGTACTGACAGCCGCCAACACCGCATGGTTCGGTCCTGACGTCTGTCCTCCCAGAGCCCAGCTTGAGGAGGATCTTTCGCTCCGTCTCATTTTTGACCCTGTGGGTCTGCCGGAGGTGCTTTCCCAGCTGGGAATATTCATTGAGGCACACTGGGCACTCTCTGACGGATGTCATGTTTCCTTGAAAAAGAAAAGTTATTAGTAACTTAATACAACATTAAAGCACAGCGTCTACATGTGGAATTAACAACATTTCCAATCCATGGAAAGCATGCATTAAAGTAAAGTAAAGCATTAAAGTTAATATCTCAGACTTAAAACAATATATACATTTTTAGCAATACTTTCAGGTGTTTTGGTTGAATTCTTCTTCTTGGTTGTCTCTCTGTCGTCTAATGCAGTGATTTTCAACCTTTTTTGAGCCGCGGCACATTTTTTACACTTACAAAATTCTGGGGCACACCACCAACCAAAATGACTCTAACACAGTACATACAATACATATAGTTAATAATATAGTTTCTAAATGTATTTATACTCACTTAGTGTGAAACCTGGGCCTGTTTCGATGAACACAAAATGGATATCCTGGCAGGAATGGTAGAAAGACACACACGAAGCTCTTCCTCAACAGCTCTGTCTCTCTGTTTTTCGTTTTTATCGCAGTCAAGCTTGAGAAGCTCAGCTCGCATAGATATGTGGTTGAAAACGGGAGCAATGTCAAAATAGCTTTGTTGGCCAGAATGGGGAACTCCTTGGCAACAGATAACCAAAAACTGTCCAGAGGAAGATCAGCAAAGTTTAGCTTTAAACCACGATCTTGTTTCAGTTCAATGAGTTCCTCTTGCTCCTTTAAAGTCATGTCCTTTCCAGCAACGGATGCTGAGCTGTATGGGTCCCTAACCCAGTCAAGGCATTCTGTGAAGGCTGAAGAGAAACTTCTCCTCGAGAGATTTCAAATGTGTGCCAATCACCTCGCACATTACAGCATATTTGCCATCATGACGTTTCTCGGTGAGCGGGAACATCTCAAGGTTGCCACGCTGCACATGTTGTTGCCAGAGCTGCACCTTTAAACGGAATCCGTTCATTTTATCAGTGCTTGTAAGCAGGTTTTCATTTCGGCCTTGCATCCGTGTGTTCAGTTCATTCAGATGATGAAATATATCAGCCAGGTATGCCAGCTTTGCACACCACTCATCACTTGCAAGCAGCTTTGAGTAATCGGACCTGTCGTTTGTCAGAAATACTTTAAGTTCCTCTCGCAGCTCATACACACGGGCCAGCACTTTGCCGCGCGACAGCCACCGGACCGCCGTGTGGAGCAATAAGACCTTATGTTCCGCTCCCATTTCCTCACACAAAGACGCAAATAAGCGACATTTCAAAGGTCGCGTCTTCACAAAGTTCACTATGCGCACAACATCATCCAACACAGGAGCTAGATCTGCTGGTAAGGTCTTTGCAACGAGGGCCTCACGGTGCAAAAAACAGTGCGTAACAATAACATCTGGGTTTCTTTCTTTGACCCTACTTACGAAGCCTTTGATGCGCCCGACCATGGCTGCGGCTCCATCAGTGCAGTCATCAATACGTCTGGCAATTGTGTTATCTGAGAGAGGCACTTTAGCTATCTCTTTGGCCGCGTCAGGGCCGAGCATCTCATTTACAATGGCTTTACAAGCTGGCAGTATTAATGTTTCTGCCACAGTGTGGGACTTTTTTGATTTAGCTACGAGTTCAGCAACAAGGTAGCTAGCTTTGAGGGCTCTCTCGTTTAACTTTGTGGTTTTTCTAAAAAAAGTGTTTCTCATTGTTTGTACGTAAGCGTACAAAATAGTCCATCGGCTTGTTTTGAACGGAAGGGTGTTTCGTTTGGAGATGGCGTTTAAGCTTGCTTGGCACCATGGCGCTATTGGATAGCTTCTCGCCACACACCAAGCACAGCGGCGTCGGTGCTGCCGCATTCCCGGTGAAAGTAAATCCAAATGAAAGATAGCTTTCGCTGTATTGCCTCAAGCTCACCGTCTTGTCTTTTGACCACTCATACTTGGGCCTTCATCTGTGTCAGAATTTTGTCCAGGGCCCTGTTCGGCATTTGCCCTTCTCAAACACTTCTCCATCACTGTCACTTGCTCGTCTTGCTGAGATCCCAAACTGTCACGTGTCGTGCAGCACTAACTCTATTGTCTTTACAGGCATTTATCGCCCTCTGCTGCCACCCACTGAAATAGAAGAGTATTACATTATCTGTTACACTTTATTACAGCACAGACACCCGACAATGGTTAATTAGGTGATATTAGATAATTTCCCGCGGCACACCTGACTATCTCTCACGGCACACTAGTGTCGCGGCACACTGGTTGAAAATCACTGCTCTAGGATACTACCCATGAAATCTCAGCCGGCTAGCACTTAGCATTGTGGAGATATGGGCAAAAACGTGTCAGGGGATCACAGTGTGAAATAGATCCACCCAAGGTTTGCAATTCCCGGGGCAGCCTCACCACCCAATCCCCGGTACATCCCTCCCATGTATGGGGCGAATCTCCCCAACCTACGGTACCATAACACATCCCATCCTATTATAGAATATTACCGTCTTTTGGGGTCCCCACCAAAACGATCAATTGTGTTCAAAATTGAGTGTTAATAACAAATTAAATACTGTGTATAATTAATGTCCCAAATAGTGCTCTAGAATGTGTGTAAACATGGTGCATAAACAGGAAATAAATCATTAAAAGACAGCATCTGAGCTACCGCCGGGACTCCATGACACACTTGAACACCAGCGGTATATAGAACAAAATGGAAATGTAAAAGTGTATAGACAGTAGCTCGTCTGGTTGTGACGTTCGACTAAGATACGAAGGGTTGGAAGGGTGGCTATTCCCGGGCAGCCTCGCCACCCAATCCCCGGTACATCCCCCCCCCCCCATGTATGGGGCGAATCTCCCCAACCTCAGGTACCATAACACATCCCATCCTATTAGGAATTCCCCTAGTGGCCGTTAGCTGTAAAATCCATAGATTTAGGAATTCCCCTAGTGGCCGTTAGCTGTAAAAATCCATAGATTAGCCCCACCGTTATATAAGTCGCAGGGTCGAAAAATGGGGGAAAAGTCGCGGTTTATAGTCCGGAAATTACGGTAATCCAAAGTTTTGCTTGCAAAATGTGTCTGCAGTCTCGTGTGAAAAATAATATTGCAAATGCTAAATTGATGTGATGACAGAGTTTGGAAAATACTGCATGAAATGAAACTGCACAGGTGGTAGCCTATAAGGTAAAAGTGAACCCGGTTTAAGAAATAAGGCTTGAAAGAAGGTAAAACCTGAAAGAACGTTTTCGAGTAACGCTCGATTGTTTAGTTTAAGTTTAATTATCAAGTCTTCAGAGAGGAAGCGCGGCTGACAGAGTTGCTGTGAGTTTACGGAGGAAAAGGCCAAAGTGGCCTGTCCTAGCTAAAATGAGAGAGCCTTAACAGTGAATATTTGGATGTGATTCCATGGTGGAGGTTGACGAATACCCCATTGTCTCACTACATTCATTCATCTTCCATAGACGAGCATAGACATAGTATAAGATTAATTTATAAAATTTGCGAAATTCGGCTGTGAGGGAGAAGGGTGAGCTTCTCTTAGCGGGGGCTATAAAAAACCCCAGACCCACAGACGAGTGGGTCAAGCTAACGTTAGGAGCTAGCGCTCATTTTGTTAAATGCTTTTAAGTTTGTAGCTTCGGAATTAACCGTACAAACTGACTGTTTGTTTGATTATCGTTAGACAGAAGGGAATCACGGGGAGGTTTTGATGTTATTTAGAAGTTGAAAGGACTTATCAGAAGGAACTGATGCGAAAACTTAACTGAGCCAGCAACAAAGAAGTTGCTAGACTACGGAAAGTATTTTGAAACAAACAGAAACTTGAGTCTTACGCTGAGCATTGGGGTGGAAATTAGAACGCAAAAGTTGTATTAATAAGATGGGAAAAGTAGTAGGCTAGGGTTAGAATAAAAATAAAATTTGGCATTTTGAATTTTTCCATGCTGTCGTGAAAAGATAATCACGCAATATCCATTGTACCCAAAATTTTGAATATCTCCATTTAGAGTATAACGATAGAAGTAGATACCTAATAACACAAGCTCCTGTAAAAATATTCAAAAGATCAGTCACTCGGGGGAACTCCATACCGACTGAATTGGCCAAAGTTAGTGATTTGTGGAGGAGACAAAGACAGGCCCAGTGGGGGTAGCAGCAGCTGTTGGCCATTACTTCCTTCCCCACCTTGAGGGATGGATAGACTTTGGAAACGGGAGGTTAAAACAAAGGAGACATTATACCCCTCCCCTCCCCCACCAACCAGTATGCTATAGGAATTTACGACCTTCACATGCACAAAGCCTGAGAACAGAGTTTAAGTTTAAATATGTTTAGGAGAAAAGTTTAATCCATCCGAAAACTGGAGTGGAGTTAAGTATTAACCTGGTGATATGAATATGTTAAACGGAGCGCCACTCCCGGTGTCAATCATGTTTAAAATTGGACAATTAATTGATGTATTTTTTGTGAAAATAAGAGCAGGGAGCCACTGGGGGCAGCGCCCTGTAGCAGAGATATTTTATGACGAAAGAGAAGAAGAATGTGAAACCAGAGCCCCAGAGGGAGACTGCAGACCAGACGTCAGAGAAAGGACTGACAGGAGAACATAACTCCCCAGCAACAGGGGGTCCACACTTCCGGAACCAGGTTGTATATCTGCATTCACACACACTATCATCGAGCCAATTAAAAGAGGCTGAATTGTAAAGTGTAGAAAACTGTCTCCTATGTTTTTAGAGAAACTATCCGGAGCAGACAGAACAGGTAATTGGTGCAGAACAGAGCCGCAAAATACTCAGAATAAAAACAATTGCAGTAAAATCAGCTAACGATAGATTACGTTCAGAATAAAAAAGAAAAGAAAGAAGACTTTAGTATCAGGCCACATTAGAGATGGTATCTGTTAAAGCAAGAACTATCTGAAAGAATTAGATCAATAGTGTCAGGAGCAATCCATATTTCCAGTAAGGAAAACAGCGCCATATATAGGATGGAGAATGATACCAGATTTACAGGTTGTAAATAAAGTTGTAGTACCAACAGCATCCATAGATCCAGAGAGCACATTTTTTAATAATAGATATAGCAAACGCATTCTTTTCCAGCCAAGTGGTAAAAGAAAGTCTGTTTTTACTTTGCTTTACAATATGAGGGAAAGACGTTTACACTTACACAAGAATCCCATAAGGATATTGTGAGAGCCTTAATATCTTTTCTTAGACAATAGCAGATATCAGGCAGAGCACTCGATGAGGAGAGGAAGAAAACTTAATTAGAAGCACCTAAACCAGACTAAGAGACAAATTATGTAATTTCGGTAGAAGCTGAGTGCCAAATGATGCACTATTAATTAATCCTCTGTCAAAACTGATTTCTGAAAACCCTATTTTGATTTGTTTTGTTTTGATAAACTCATCTGTTTTAGAAATACCAGACTATAAGAAGCCTTTTATTTAAACAGCAGACTTCATGACATTAGTATTAACACAGAACCATGGAGATCAGAGTAGACCAGTGGTTCACTACTCTTCAAAATTAGACCCAGTAGATAAGGCAATGCCTGACTGCACATAAGCAGTAACTGCAGCTTCAATGGCAGGTCAGGCCTCTGCATCAAGTGTTATTCAGGCCATGGACTTTAACAGTGACACATGCAGTGGCAGTTTTGTTGGTAGAGAGCAAAATCACCTACATGTCACCTGCAAGGCACCAGGCATGCAGTGACAGTTTTGTTTTCACAACCGCACCCGACTATAGAATAATGTACAACTTTGATCCGTCTACATTATTACCAACAGCTGAAGACGGAGAACCACATGACTGAACGACAGAGACTGACAAGAAACTTCACAAAGACCAGACTTGACTGACATTCACTAAGAGGAACCAGAGATAGAAATGTTTGTTAACAGATCATGTAAAGTGAACTAGAGGGTACGAATGTGACTAGATTTCCGTAGTGACACAGACCGACGTATTAAAAGCAGAAGCTCTTCCTAATCATCTGTCAGCAAAGGAGCAGAACTGATGGCATTGACAGAGACATGCAGATAAAAGAAAGACAAAGTTGTAAATATCTACACACAGTAACTATGCATGTTCAACATTACATGTGTTTGCTCAACAAGTACAGAATAGAGGTATGGTAACATTGTCTAACAAACATATTAATCACACTCTACTAGAAGAGTTATTGAAGGCAGTACAGCTACCAAAGTATATTGCTTTATATAAAGGCACCACACGTATGATAAGAACTGATCCAGTTTCAGTAGGCAACAATATGTAAATGGATAGACAAACACAAGACAGAGATATTGAAAGAGATGCAGAATGCAGCTACAAAGTAAGGAAAAGCCGTTTGGACTAAGAATAATTGCAAGACCGAGACGACTTTCGAAAGAATACTTGACCAGAGAAGGACTACCAAGAAGCTTATATAAATGTGTGTGTATTGAGACACGGTATTTGACCATGTCTCAAAAGGAGGGAGTATTATATTTAAGCAATAGCTTAAAAATAAATAGTGGTTGGTGTATTTCTGCTGTGTTCCTGCTTACTTGCACATTCTAGGCAACATTGTCGAAAGGTGATTCACGCCAACTTGCTCTCGAGTGAACCTGTAACACAGCAAATGTGATTTTTAGTAGTTATCCTAATCTAGCCTAATCTATTAAAATAAAATGATGCACTACACACAATTTACCAAACATTGTCGACATCGCAGTTCACTTGTCTTCTTGGGTGTAGATAAAAGGCAGGTTTGTCCGGGGAAGGAGGGAGATGTATTTTTCTAACGAAGAAGCGGGGCAGAGAGGATCACCAGGCCGTTATCACATAAATCCCCTTGTGCTCTCTTTATTTCTCACCTGCGGGTCGTTGTGGTTTTTTGTGTGCTCATTGAAGGTCAGCGTTGCATACTGTGGACCCTCTTGTCCACAGTCAGGGCTAGTTATGACAAAGAGGAGTGGTAGTGTCAAACACACGCTTTATTGTCACACGGGTAGGGTTTATACACAGGTCGCTCTCCTGTCGGTCGCTCTGCTCCGCTGCTCTCCAGGCTGCTCTCCGTCGTGGCTCCAGAAGCGTCTCCAGCAAGTCTCGAACCCAGCCTACTGCAAGAGAACAGAACCAGGCCATCACCGTGCATTTATTATGTGACTGATTACCTGATTCCGTTCAGCTGTCTGGCCTCCAGCTGGGACACTCCTGTCTCTCCCCAGCAGCCGGCGCCCTAACCACACCCCACTGCCACACATACTTTAGCCCGTTTTTGTCTGTTTTGGTGGTGAAAGACGAGGGTTTGAGCTGCCGATTACCCTCATTTCCCCTGCGCCCAAAGTGCAGTTGAACGTCAAACCACACTTTGTTTACTAGCCCCTCCGGAGTTTGTGGATCCAGTACTTGCTTGATAGCGTTGAAGTCACCTTCTGTTATGGAAGAGTGATGGACTGAAGTGTCGAGTCCCTTCTTTCTCCACATTTACACAACGCCGGTGAATACATTGATGCAAGTTGTGAACTCGGTGTCTTTGAGGAGGGACCAGGACAGACTGAGTGGTGGGTCATTTATGTGCCGGTTGAGTCCAGCACGTAGACCGATATAACCGCTCAGGCCGTATAGTTCGCCTTTACCGTTTCTGACTGTTGCATAAAAACCTTGCAACATGTTATTGAGCTGCTGTTTTGTCGACGTCTGTAAGTCTATGACCACAGCTTTATCCTGAAACCAGTCTTTGCTTCACGGCTCTCTTCTCTGGAGGCACTGATGATCCACTCCTCCAGAGTAAAGCTTTGTAAGTTTGTTTCTTAACGGACGTCATTTAACAGCTGTAACGGTTGTAGCTTTCTCTCAGACGCGGAGGGATACTGACTTGTTGTGAAAAGTAACTACAATTCTACCCGAAATATACGCTCATTATATCACGGCTAAGAACCAATCAGATTGCTAGATTTGACATGTTTTATAATGAGTATTATATTAATTGAGAGTATATTCATAGCATTTGATTTGAATGCCGACTCCAGAATATCCGTTTCAGCACATCTGCATGGATTTTATTGAACTAAATAAAGGAAATAAATATAGTTTAACGATAATAGACGTATATAAAATGAGTTGAAGTATTTCCAACACATACAGTAGACGCTATGACAGTAACTAAAGTGTTTACAGCTAAATGAACTGTAAAATAAGGTAATGTTAGTAAAGGATAATAATAATAAGCTTTATGTAAGAAGTGCAGCCCAAAGTGCTTCACTGCAAAAACATAAAACATTAGACAGAATAAGAGCATTTATGGTACAATAATCACAGTCTGATGTAAATGAATGTGAAAGAGCATTAATAATAGTATGAAATGGCAGAATAAAATGTGTATAAATTAGCATAAACTGGATGACGCGCTTAGCACCAGTAATATTAAAAATGCACATTTTGCAAGAGGCTTATCGCCATTTGAGTTTATTTATATTCCAGCTATATGAGAACTTATGGACAAACAATCACATAGAAGAAGAAATGTCATAACTGTTAACAAGAAAAGATGTTACGAAATTTGTTGTGTCACATACAGAGAACTCGAAGAGAGGAGAGTCCAGTGAAACCGGGAGATTGATCTCCTAAAAGATGAAAGGACTGGCATTCTCAAAGATGGGATGGACTGTTTCAAACAGCAGTCTGAGTTAAAGAGAGAGCATCGTGGAGACACCTGACACACTGTAAAATGGTAAATATATCACCCACTCCTGTGAGAGACACTGACTCCATGAAGCAGAAACTGGACCTCTTCGTGGTGAAGTCTGGCTACACAGGGAGGCGTTACCCCTAGGGGCGCTTGTCTCAACCCCAGCGAAGAATCAACACACCCGAAGTTTTAGAAGGGGACTGTGAAACGGAGGTCAGAGTCATCACAGGAGGGTGAGGATAGCCCTGTACACCTGAGACTCAGAAACAACCAGTCAACATAGTTAGATCATCAAAATCAAATCGGATCGTGTTGCGATGGTGTTCCCACTCGTCTGGTGGGAAACACGGAACCTAAAAGAACATCAGTCAGTAGAGACCGAACAACCACGTCAAATTAGAGTTCTGTGACGTAATAACCTGTCCCTCTTCTCTAACGATATGCAAAACAGATCAGAGGAGAGGAGGACACTCAGTCCCCCAGGAGTGGAAGCTGGAGTAAGACAGTATGGTCAACATCCAAAGATGGATGAGGCGATACTGTACAAGATGCATCAGGTTTTCTGAATAAAAATGTTAACAAGTTGAATAGATTTACTCAAAGGAGCAAGAGGAGTGACATGTAAGAAAATAAATGATTGTGATCCATTATTCCTCACCAGCATTTCATCGCATCCCAGAGATTAGAGACTGTTTGTTTTAAGCAGCTGAGGTTTTAGGAGCAGGTCCACAAGGACACTATAGGATGAAGGTAGACAACAAGAAGACTGCAATCTCAAAGCAGTCGGTGGGAAAGGATTTAAAGTTACTACAATTAGAAATAGAGGAACATGGAGATGGGATATGTAGAAAAGAATATGTGGCTTGACTGGAAGCTGTTTACCGCTAGCTCAGTAAAGATATTTGTGTGTGTGTGTGTGTGTGTGTGTGTGTGTGCGTGTGCCAGCCAGGCCCCTCCTTGCTTTAAAGCCCAGTCCCATTTCTATTCGGACAAATGACATTGAATAAACCTGTCTGTTAACAATGATGCAGTGTAACAGAACCACTCAGTCCAATTTGCAAAAATCTCCTTAAGACATATTCAACTCACAGAACTAATAGCACAAGACAGAAATATGTGCATTGATGACACTGGTCGAGCGTTTCTATGTTCGGCCCTCAACAGGTCAAACTCTTGTGAGCTTGAACTCGGCTGAAGAGAAACACAGCACCTGGGGAGAGCTTCAGCTCCACAGCATACAAAGATGCAGTAGGAGTTCCCCGGGGAGTGCCAGAGATCAAATTGGAGCAGGTTTTGACTCATTGTTTTTATGGTGGGCAACTACTAATAAGAATGTGGATTGGATTAATTACATTTATTGCATCTAACAGATTTATTAATTATTATAAGGGATGCCGTTAAGAGGCAAGCTGAACAACAAGCAGCTTCCAGATTAATGACATGAAAGAATATCTTTAGACATGCTCCTGGAAGAGAAAGTGTGTGTGTGTGTGTGTGCGCGCCATGTTTGGATCATCTTGTTGCACAATTATATCAAATAATACTGTTTCAGAGAGGTCAGTCACCAGAGCCGTACAAAGATTGACAACATTAGATAAAGAATTAGCAGAGAATTAGTCTGGTGATGCTTTGGAAAGATGGTTCGGGAAATGGAAAGTTCTCATGTCACTGATATCTTCAGCGTGAATAGCTATATCAAAATCAATTTGTACGTCAACTCCACTCTTTATATTCTGTATATATTTATGCACCAGCTAAACCAGAGACTCCTGTTGGACCAGGTGATTGGGTAAGGGTCAAGGTCCACAAAAGAAAGTGGTCTGAACCTAGGTGGACGGGACCGTGGGAGGTGACAGAACGCACTTCACACGCACTCCGGGTAAACAGTAAAACAGGATCTAATTGGCACCACCTCACACACTGTGTACCCGCACCGGCGCCTTCTCGCTCATTGGCAGAAGTTAGACAAGATTTGAACCTGCTGGAACAAAATGGAAATGACTAATTAGACTGAATCTAAATCAGCATCAGAGGATCGATTACACTCACTTTACACCTGTTACAATTACTTACCGTCTAAGTAAGCAGATGAAACCAGTTAACATTGGCCGAATTATAGATTTATTTAGAAGTGGCATAGAATCAATTTCTCTAAGGACAACGTAGTGTAACGAGTTGTAATCAAGGTACGAAACGACAAGTTTGATGGTTGTAAACTCCAGGGCCACAACGGATGACCTGTAAAAGTGAAGGATGAGGAAAAGAGAGAATAAATTGCAAGGGTGGAGGCTCCATGCGACAGAAACGTTATCGTTTGATTGTATTTAGATGCTTGTGTATCTCTAATGGGGAAGGTTTCCTGAGCCGATCCAAACGTTCTGTTCCCACTGCCCTAACAAAGAGTCGGGACAATTATGTGATTCGTGTGTGACAAGAAAAAAAGTTACTGATGTTAAAACAAGCTCAACTTTTATAATGTTTATATTTTGTTTTCTATTTATACTCTATATTGTTTTATACACTTAATTAATTTCTATACTGAAGCTGAATATTCTGCACGAAAGTGGATTTTTATATTAAAATGATCTTTTATATTAGTTATTTTTATGCACTGAAGTTAAGTTTTGCACTGAAGACATGTCGACTATACTAAAGCTTGTTTTTGATGCACCATAAAGGTGAATGGTGCACTTTGTGATTGTATTTGTATATCAAAGTTGTTGGTTGGACCAAAGTGAATTTTCATCTCAGTTGTTAAAAGTGTCTGATATATCAATAGTATTATACACACCATAAATGGTGTGTAAGGAGGGAATTTGTGATATAATTATAAATGTATAAATGTATCCTCTTGTGTAATAACTGACAAGTGCTCGTATTTACATAGCTCATGTGAAGAAATGTTAGGTACTATATGTATTAAATAAAGCTCATACTCATAACTGTCTTATTATATCAGGGATAATTGTGACTCATTGTGATCATAGTCACTGATATTGTGAATAAGTAATATGAGAGCGCCCCGTAGGATGTGACGTGATGACGTCAGACGTCAAAGACCAGAAATGATGTATACACGGATGTGACCAGTAGGCGGGACCATTCTGTAGACCGGTCACCCAGCTGGGTAAAGTTTCCATGCTTGTCTTATATTAATAAATGCTTTGTTGAACAAGAAGTTTGCTATATTGATTCGCCGCAGCCTCTACGTCTTCCAAAGTTAACAGTCTCCTCCCAGTTGTCTAGTTACTTGCATAAAGTTTTAACTTGTTTGGCAGGTACAGCTGCGTTTCAGTCTCCCGTTCACTGGGACTCTCATCCATGTTGTCTTCTGTTATTGTTCCTGTTTTCTTCTTCTGTGTGTTTACTGGCGAATAACGTTTTTCAACTAAAGTTAAACATAATACTGCCACCTGCTCTACCGGAGGTCACTTTACCGCTGTACTCTTATTAAATTGCACCTTTAGTATAGCAAAAGTGATATTTGATGTAATTTTAATATAGGTAATTATTGTTAGGGATCTGATTAAATCTGATTAATAGGAAGGTGTTAATATAATTGCAAATACATTTTTACCACACATACAACTACCACATACAGGTTAATTCTATTATGTCTCTAGATGAATTATTAATGTAGGTGGCAGTATTATGTTTAACTTTAGTTGAAAAACGTTATCCACCAGTAAACACACAGAAGAAGAAACAGGAACAATAACACAGAAGAAGACGAGAACATGAGTCACAGTGAACGGGAGATAGATG
This sequence comes from Cottoperca gobio, assembly GCF_900634415.1. Lineage (NCBI taxonomy): Eukaryota > Metazoa > Chordata > Actinopteri > Perciformes > Bovichtidae > Cottoperca > Cottoperca gobio. The sequence continues at coordinate 3,919,427 of NC_041363.1, forward strand.
GAGACGCAGCTGTACCTGCCAAACAAGTTAAACCTTTATCCAGTGTCGAGCTAAATGTTTTAACTTGACACTGGACTGGATTCTGTGATTGTGTGAGAATGATCTCATCCCTGATATATAGAATTACTGAAAGTTTCAAAACGTTGGCTAATACCTGTCTGAATGAAGAGACTTTCATAATTCATGTATTTCAATTAGAGTTGCAACGATTAGTCGATCACAGGTTAATCGTTAAAGTTACTTTGAATGCCACAAAATGCTGTTTTTAGCTTCTCCAATACGGAGCTTTCCTGCTACAGTGTTTGATATCATTAAAGTGAATATCTTTGGGTTTTGGACTGACAAAGCAAGACATCACCTGAGACTTTAAGAAACTGGAAGAGAGTTTCTGTATAGACCGAATGATTCATCTCTAAAGTAAGTTAGTTACAGCCCTCATTTTAATAACCTTGTACATTTAATTCATCTCTGACGGTCAGCTTGGTATTAACCAAACATTCAAATCAAATGTATTTATAGAGCCCAATATCACAAATTACACATTTGTCTCAGTGTTTACAGACTACAGGATACGACACCCTCTGTCTTTAGACCCTCGCACCGCACAAGGAAAAACTTCCTAAAAGAAACCCCACAAGTATAAAACAAACATAAAACATTGACTGTGGCTGAGATAACTTTGACATTGTACAATCGACATCAGGCTCGTCAGGACTGCCCTCGTGTGGAGAAGACTGAACACTGCAGCACTCTTCATAATGTGATGGTAGCATGATCCTCTGCATTAAACAGTCAGTTTCTTGATTGTGCATAATTGTTTATTCAGTTCAACAGACTAGTTATGTTCACTAGCCGTTAAACTTGCTCAAAATTAAAAAGGTTAATTACAGAACCATCAAACAAAACAAATGTTCAATCCATTTTTCTTCAAAAGCATTCTTTAAATGTCAGCAATTCTTTAGTTTCACACATTTTCAACACTGAATTTAACCTTAAAAGTTAGTAAACCTTCTAGATGACAGGAGAAACTGAAAAAGAGGTGCGTACTTGTGGTTTAATCCCGCAGGATATACTGAAGTTCTGTTGAGCCAACCGATCTAATCTCTTTAATACAATATAGTATTTGAAAATGATGTATTCATGTTGTCATTTTCAAAATACCAGGGCATTAATCTCTCAAATCTATCCTCTGAAGGTAGTAGCACTGGCCCCAATTATTACCGGTGATAAACACTTTATCTGTTTCCATCTATTCTAAACTGAAGTTCCACGCTGTTGTCTGAGCACTGAGTATCTTGGAAATATTTGTTTTTAAAGGGGCAACGTACCTGCAGCTGGCTGACTGCAACTCTAATATAAAGCACCCAGAATTATCTCATCAATATTACTCAGATCCTAAATGCTCAGGGTCAACTTCGGGAACATCAAACAGGAAATACTGTGATGCAAGTCATGTATCCATGAAAAGCCTAAAGCATACATCGAGAGCAGCTCGTTATACCCCTCCCTTCCTTTACTCAGGCATCTCAACAGAATGTTACCCATAAGGCCTTTCAGTGTGACAGGAGGGTGCTGGAAAACTTTGACCCAGTTGTACAACGAAGAATGAATGGTAATTAAACTGATGGCATGCCACTCAAACAATGGATGAAGCACATCGAGAACAAGGACTAAAACGCAGCATGAACTTTGGCTACATACTAAAACCTTTTACAATTGCTTATAGTTCCAAGAAAGATCAGAATAGAAGTAAAAACAAGCGGTGGGAAGATCAACTCAAGAAACAATATGATTAAATCCACTTCAGTGTCTACTTTGTGTGAACCATGGATGTGCTGAAGAGAAGTTTCTGCTTTTTCTTCTTCTTCTTTCCTCCTTTCTCCTCTGAAAGACAAGACATCGAATGAGTGTACGTTTTCTAACAAACACTTGTCACATGTGTCACAATTTAATTTACTAGATATAGTTCATTCATAGATGTCCAACCTGGGACAACCACAGGTTGTGGAGGAGAAGCTGCACCACTGTCCAGCTGCAGAAGAGCTTTCTCAAAGGCCTGGCTGAAGGAGTTCTGGAAGCTGGGCACAGGGACGCGCTCAGACCCGTCACTCTCTCCATCGCTGTCTGCTGCTGGGGGAGCTAGCAGCTCTGCATGGCACAAGACACAGGCTTTACAGGAAATACACAATACTAAACAAAGCTCCAGTTAGTTCACCCGCACACCTGTCAGTACGAGCTACTTGTACCGACTGACACAAGCACATACAGTATAGAGAAAACTGTTGCCGTCTAAATTCTGACTTTACATTTTCAAGTCACCACTACATCTACAATCTTGCACTACCTTTCTTTGGAGTGATCCTGGGCCCAGCATCACCTCTGGCTTTCCCATCTCTTAGCATCTACACAGGACACAGGACCATGTCAAGTATATAAGTTATGTGCTACAACAACAGCACTTCAGTTATGTCATGCATTTCCCTGATATGACAAAGGATGTCTTAATGAATAATGTTGCTATGTTGGCATTTGTGTGTTTGCCATACACACCTGTGCAAAGGACATACAGTGGGACTCATCCTCCACACTACCCACAATGGGTGAAGAGCTTTGCCCATTCAGACTTGGGAAGCTCATCCCATCTAAAAACAACAACAGTAATGCTCAACTCACATTGTTCAAATGCTCAAACATAAGCTATGAACAGACAGAAATGTTATTTATAGCACTGAACAAAACATTGCAGAGGAGAAGCTGCTCTTACCAGAGGAAGGGCTGCTGCTGAGGGGTGAAGGGGGGGCAAATGTGAAGTCAGGCTGCATTAAAGGGCTGCTGTGGGGGGGAGACCCGAAGGCTGGGAAATGCTGAAGGTTCTCCAATCCGATATGCACCTCAGGATCTGTGCAACATACGAGTGCAAATACAGTTACAGAGCGCCGTCAGATATGTGAAGATTCTTCTGGAGGTACGATTACAGTTGTAACCAGCTGTACTCACATTTACCCTGCTTCTTGTTCTCCTCGAATTCGATTCGCTTCTCTCTGCGCTTCTCATCCCTCGCTTTCTTCTGCCTCAGGTGATTTCTCTTCTCTAAGTCATCTAGTAGTGTGGAGGAAAATTAATGCAATCAACAGTTACAATCTATGAAGTCTCCCGGCGACAACTTTAAATTCACACTCTGAAAACAAGCAAAGTGTTCTTACCTGCAAATGTGTCCAGAGTTTCTTTGGACAGGATTGGCGGCAGTAGAGCTAACTCACAGATGCTGAACTCGCACGTGAGTGGCAGATGAGCCAGGTAGCGATGACGACGGCGAATATCCTGCAACAGAGCCAATCATGAAAGATCAGAAACTGTTTAACATTTTCAAACATTTAAAGTTGTGACCCAAGCAGACGAACAGAACACCACCAACATGGAAAACTGCCTAAAACTTGAAACAGCGACACCAAAATGATCCGAGTAGTATGCGATTTGTGTCTCCTTGTTTTGCTCACCTCGGTGACCGTGTGTCCAACTATCTCCACCACTGTGGCAGTGATGGAGTCCGGACTGGCCTCCAAGCTGCCGTATTCACGCAACAGACAGCGTACATTCACAGGATGCAGGAACATCTGCTGGCAGTCATCAGCTGAGAGAAACATGAGCGAGGGAGGAAAAGGCAATAAGGAATAGTTTGAGTCAACAATGAAACTTTAAACGTGAGGGAAAAAAGACCAACAGCCACCATGGTCAGACTCCAAGACGGTTAATGTTACTTCATTCAGATTTTTACAAACCAAACACATGATTTGTCAGATTTCGATGAACAGCTGATTTGTCTCGCTTTAGCTAGATTCAACTATCAGTTAGTTCTTATGTAATCAGGAAGTTTGCAATTTAGTTTCCTCACAGCAACCAAGCTTGACAAACAACACCAGATGATTTTGGTTGAGACAGGAGAGCAAGGAATTACCCACCTTGGTAGAAATAGTAGTAGGGTCCATGCACCACGCTGGCTGAAGGGCGGCTTGACTCTGCCTGGCTGGCAGGGCTCTCCTCATCAGGCTGGGGCTCTGGGGCTTCATCCATCATGGCCTCTGGGGGCTCCTCCAGCACACTCTCCAAAATACTTTCAGGGAAGCCTGGCAGCTCTGCAGCGGCGTCCTCTGGGACCTCCGCCACCTCTGGGACCTCCGCCACCTCTGGGACCTCGACTACCTCCGCCACCTCGTCATCAAATGCAGAGGAGTACTGCAGCACAGGCTACAAAGGAAAGAGACGGACACCTCTTACTTATCATACCAATAATAACATATAAAAGCAGAAGTAAAATAATTTGATCCCATCACTAATAGACAAGAATGTTGAAAAGATGCGTTCTTTAGACTCACCTTGGTGCTGCTGATAATAGTAACCACTTCGTCCACAGGAGAAGGTTCTTCCAGAGTCAGAGAGGAAAGGTCAAGCCTGACTCTCACATTTGCCTTTTGCTGCTTCAGCAGCATTTCCTCTCGCTCCTAAACCAAGACATCCAGTTAAAGAATGCACGATTCAGTCTAGACGCAGGACGCAGGTGTATACTAAACGATTCAGAGCGGTGATTCTATGCTCAAACGTGACTTTATAACATTAAAAAAAAGGCTGTGGACTCCAGCTGGTTGCACTTGTGTGTGCTATGTTTTACACTGAAAAATAAAGTTAAAAAAAGAGGAAACAACTGTGGATGAAGTCCTGGCTGAGAAGACGGAGTCAGCATGGCTTATACAGTTTGCAAGTTACTGCTACAGGCTAACGTGTTGGTGACGCTACAAATTCATCTCATGCTTAATTTAAGATGACATATTTGGTGTCATGTAACTTTAGTTACCTGCAAAAGACAAAGTGCGCTCTGGATGAAGCAGCCTTGGGCGTCCCCCCCTTCCTGGCTGAGCTGAGCCTGCAGGACAGCCTTCTCCTCTGCCACCAGGCTCAGAACCTGCGTCGGGGAGGTCAGCAGCAGCTTGGAGTACGGGCTAAGACACGCATCTAGCAAACACACGTTAAATGGGAAGTAAGAGAATCATCCCTTTAGGAGACCATATAAAACACTGAAAAGTGGAAGATTTCTCTTGTACTTCTGTCAACAAGACACAGCAGTGAATCTTCCAAAAACATAGCCCAACTTGTACGTGGACATTAAAGGTCTGTATGGTGCTTTAGCGTTACTGTAAAATAACTTTGAAGACGATGACGCTTCAAAAAGTCAACAATCTTTCATAAACAAAAAGGTGGCCGTCTCTCACCTCCGAAGCGAACAGGCTCCTCCACCTTCACCCACTGAGAGCTAGGCATGGCCACCAGAGACCCCTTTTCCCTCCGCATCAGGCGCATGGTGATGACGTCACCAGCCACATACTGCCTGGTCTCCATAGCAACCACACTGCAACAAGAAACCATCAGTTTATAAGTAACGGTCTAAAAGACTCAACCAAACTAAAGTTAATTAAACTGCCTCTTTATAGAAACATATACTCCTCTCGTACTGCAGTCTGGTACGCTTTCCCACCAAAATGAGTGCATACATGCATGATTTTAGCCTACAAGGCTTTATTTCTCTCTTATTTACTTCTTCAGGTCATCGGTGTTAACTGCCTCGTAGCAGATGGGGCACTTTGACCAGCTCTTGTCACTCAGAGACAGGTAGTGCAGCATGCACGGCCAGCAGAAGATGTGTCCACACTTGGTGATGCGAGCTGACAACGGCGGGTAGAGGCAGATCGGGCAAGACGGCACCTCATGACTGTAGATGCGCTGTAGACGTACACAAATGGATCGTCATTATATGCATTATTATGTAAACAAATATGGGCTTTATTTCTTATACACGCAGCTTAACAGATGACAGGCACTCACCACTTGCTGCACACAGTCCCAGTTGACCAGAGTGTCTGGATCAGTGAAGTGCGCCTTGTAGTCCTGGTCGTCAGACACCACAAACTGGCAACTGAAACACACAAAATCAGGTAACTCACACAATTGTGGGTTTTATGTTATGTATTGTACATGGAGAGGCTGCTTACTTGGCCTGCAGGAAAAGCTCCTTGTTGAAGGGCTTGTGCTTGTGGCCCCATTTGTTTCGGCGGCCCCAAACAGAGTGGCCTCCATCTCCGAAGCCACCATAACCTCCACGAGGTTCAAAGGTGAAATTCAGCAGGTGGTTAAGGCTTATTTTTTTCGGTCCAGCAAACTGAGCCGGGCAAAACTCGGCCCGGCGTGTCTCTGCTACCTGTAGAGGAAGAGATGGATAAGAATCTGTAAAGCAAATTTGAACTTAAAACTTATTTTTAAAGTTCAAAATCTTCAATGATAAGATTGTCTTTATTAATCTTGCTCCTAAAATGTTTTCACGTTAAAGATTTGTGGGTTTTTAAGAATACCAACCTCCTCACGTCGTCCTCCACCTGCAACTGCGTATTGTTTTCCTCCACCTCTCTGAAGGGGTCTCTTCTCAAAATTCTTGCTTTTCTGTGAATTGGTGTGGCGAGCGCCTTGAAAACTGTCGGTTTTAGGAAATGCGGGCTCACGCTTGCGGCTGTTGCGCTTAGAGCCTCCATTATTTTTACTTTCTGCAAAAAAGAAAGAAATAGCTTCAATATAACTTCTTCATTTTGCTGATTGTCAACAATAAAAAGAAATATGGGGGACTTTGTAACCTCATTTCATGTAGACATGCAAACAATTAATGATCTACTGCTGTGGGTAAAGGTTGGTAATTTGGTGTGCCTGTGGACAACCCACACACAGCAGATTGCAGAATTAAACACTGTTTAATTAAGAGGGTCACAGGTCAATCTCTTTAGATTATGCATTTATAACTTCAAGGTGCAATTATGAATGAGACTAATTTAATTTTAGAAGAAAAAAAAAACTTGCAAACATCCAAAGAGTGGCCTAACTGCACGTTCACATAAACAGATGTGTAAATTAAACATCTACGTTAGCTAGAGGAGGTTGTAAACAACACGTCAGTGTGTCTCGCCTCCATGCATATGGAAACTGTGGTGCACAAATACAAGTCAGATTGCATTACAAATACCGTGTTATGTGTACATGTTAGCTACGGTTCTGACTGTTAGCTATGGTTCTGACTGTTAGCTACGCTTCTGACTGTTAGCTACGCTTCTGACTGTTAGCTACGCTTCTGACTGTTAGCTACGGTTCTGACTGTTAGCTACGGTTCTGACTGTTAGCTACGGTTCTGACTGTTAGCTACGGTTCTGACTGTTAGCTATGGTTCTGACTGTTAGCTACGGTTCTGACTGTTAGCTATGGTTCTGACTGTTAGCTAGCTATGGTTCTGACTGTTAGTTACGGTTCTGACTGTTAGCTACGGTTCTGACTGTTAGCTATGGTTCTGACTGTTAGCTATGCTTCTGACTGTTAGCTATGCTTCTGACTGTTAGCTATGCTTCTGACTGTTAGCTATGCTTCTGACTGTTAGAGGGCTTTGACAGCGACGTCAGTCAGACGAGGTAAACAACCTCCGCGCTACTGCTAGGCCCCAGCAGGCCACAGAATGAGTGTTTATCTCGAAGTACAGACATTGTGTTTGACAACCTCGAGTGACATGTATTATGTACCGAGCGGTGTTCACCTGTTTTGGGTTTAGAGTCGGCCGGTGCTGGGCCTGTGGAGCTGGAACGGGGCGGGACCTTGGCGTTGGTGCTGCTGTTGGGGTTCTTCTCCATGTTTGTCTTCGTGAATTGAACGGTTCTGGGGCCGAGCTCCGGGTAGAGAGCCACCGAGCTCTCCAGCATCCAGCTGAAAAACGACAAGGGAAAGTGGGGTGTAGTGAGTGCGGGTCAGGCGACGAAGGCCCTGGTTCATTTCTGTCAAACGCGGAAAACCCATTACGGCGACATCTTGACAATAACAACCAGAGAAAAAATAAGAGACACGATTTCGGCGTCTCAAGTTATGGAGGCTGTTGGAAGAGAGGACGAAAGTTCGCCACGCGGGGCCAACACCCCCCGAATTTAAGTTGTTTACTCGTTAAGGGAAACAAAATGCCCTGAACAAGGCGTCAAATGTTTTCCAAAGGCTGGAAAACACGAAAATTTAGAGATTTTCACCAAATAAATATATCCGTTAGGAGCTTGCACTAATGGCGACGGGTCGCCAAACAGGAACCTGAGAGACCCGGATGTTTCTTGTACCGCCTGCAAACCTATTTAGTGGAGGCCCCGCTAAGCATTGTGGGGAATGTAGTATGTAGATACTAAAAAGGTTTAGTAGGATTAAGCAGGGGTGGAATTGCTAAAGTAAAAGTAGTAATACCAGTGTGTTGAAATACTCTTTACCTGCATTCAAAATGTTACTTAAGTAAAAGTTCATAAGTATTAGCATCAAAATGCACTGTAACAAGTACAGTAAAAATACCTCAATTGTACATAAACACAGTACTTGAGTAAATGTACTTAATTACATTCCACCTCTGGGATTAACTAATGGGTCTATTGGACAAATATATTATCTTAAAATGGTATGTTGCAGTATTGCCAATATTGTTAAAGGTTATGCTTTGTCAGCTGATAGATATGTGTATACATGTTCAGCTTTAATAACATATTTTTACCAAATCTATACCACCAATTCTGTTAATGTTTGGATGGTCTACACGAGTTTGTACAGAAGTTCATTTTAAGGACTGAGACAAATACAATATTTTCAAAAATAGTGCTTTAATTTGTAAACAAAACACACCAGAAATACACATAGAATAAATACAAAATATTTAATTAAAAAATAACTTTTTTTTTTAAGAAGGCCATCATTTTATTATGTGCTATGCAATTGCAGTTTTATTTTTTGTCCAAAACAACTAAGAGATAGTAATTCAGTAACAGCGTTAGGTGACCTTGCTGTTAAAAGATACTCTGCCAACCCAAATGATTTATGTGACAAACATAATAAGTCCCTCTATTGAAGACAGGCATCTTTAGTAACAAATATACTGAGCAGCTGCAGTAAAAAACATTTCCAGAGTTGGGCATGCATTTCTTTCCATCAGTCCCGTAACAAAAATATTCTGCCTCCTTTTACTGCACGTTGTGAAGTCACTCTTCTTCATCCTCTTCGTCACTCTCAAATTCATCTTCGAATGCTTCCTGGTTTCCTCTCGTTAGAGTGCAGTTCAGAATTGCTTTTTGAACTTCTTGTTTTTCTTCTACAAAATGAAAAACAAATGTCAAATGTTATTTTTCTGTTTATCTGAATTTAATGTGTTAAACTTAAGATGGGAATAAAACATTCAAGAGGTTCTTAAGTGAAGTGAAACGCTTCAATACATCCTGAAAGAAATTAATGTTCAACTCTGTAAAACATTTAAAGTTTATATTGGGATTTTATTATTGAAGCGTTTAAAAAAGCACATAAATAAATAAATGGACCACTACTGACTGACATCGCAGAGTTCAGTATGAATGATATTAGATAGCATTCAATTACCTTCGTTTTTACATTTAGGGAGCATTCGATGGAGCTGCTGGGTGTTGTATCGGATCAGAAACTTCTGACATGTTCGAATTGTTCCTGGAAAAAACAAACCACCTTTAATAAGAGTTCAATTCGTATTTAAGATTGTTAAAAGGTATGTGTGATTCATTATGAAATGTAAGTTTCTTACCTCCGACATGCAAACAGTTCAGAAAACATGGGATTTTCTGCCCACGAGTTTCAATGCAGGTAATGAAAGGCAATGCAGACCAGAGGAGTTTGTAACACCTTTTGGGGAAACGCAGGAATACTATTCCAGTATGAGCATTCAGATATTTCACTGAAAAGAAACAAAAAAAGCAGAGAACACTGAGGGCTCAGTCAACACTACAATAACCTGGAAGTATTGTGTGATTAGTGATTAATTATTGGAGTCAAGATCAATATCATCATCGATGAGATGAAGGGCTCTGGGAATCCTTAATATTCTCATGTCAAGGCCTCTAAACTGAGCCTGCATTCAGGGAAACCTAGACTGAGTAATATTACATCAGCACTAAAGCTCTTCTCATGCATCTTACAAGTAGTAGTGGACATTTACTGCAAAAATCTACATCGACTTTCCATTTATGCTACTTCTAGTTCACGAGCAAATATTATAATTACTACTCAGCTACATATTTTTGACAGCTTTGGTGACACTTATGTTGCAGATTTTGATTTTCCATACAAAACATTTGACCACTCTAGATTAAACTACACAACAGTATGTAAAAACGTTTAAACGAATAGCTACAATGGCCAACACGGAAATGTTCATGGAAACACATTATGCAGCAGTAATAAACTACTTATGTTTAAAAACAAAGTAAGAAATAATATGACAAACATGAGTACTGATACTCTTTAGAGTTTAGGCACTGAAGAACAAGAATATTTAATTTCTAGTTAATAATATTATCATTGCTACACAATATTTGATACAGAAATGTCATATTTAGTTATTGACTTTCTCTACTTCTTTATTCCCTTTGTGTCATTTCAACATTTAAATCCTGTTTATTTTTTCTCTATGTTCAATAGCTAGGTTGTTTCTATTACTACAAGCAATTGCTGTCTCATTGTGAATAAGGGGGAAATTGTAAACACCATTGCTTGAATTTTGACCTATTTTCGAGTTGATATAAACAAAGTTAAAGTTGAATTTCCTTCACAGTTTAAGTAGGTTTTAGGCTTTAGACATTTACTTGTAATAGAGTCATTTTCATTTGTGTTGTTTCTACTTTTCCAACAGAAAGCATCTTACCAGAGAATCTGATGCTGCAGAGAGCCGCCCCATAGTCCCCGTGTGTGCGGGCCACCGCTGCCTTCACGGCCAGAGCCACAGCTCGGTCATCCAGCAACAACAGACGGCTCCGGTCCGTCACGTGGACTTCACACAGCAAATACCTGCCGACAGAAGTCAAGCTGTCAGAGACGAATCACACAAAACGAGAGAAAAGGGTTCACGAACAGCACGTTTTACCTGGACTTCACACGCACCATCGCAACTCCTTCTCTTCTTCCGTGGGAACTTCCGTCAACAAAGCTAGCTAACACCGGGAGGAGTTGCACCAGCGCCACACAGTGGACTTTAACAGCATCGCTGGGTGCACTTGATACTCGACACTGGGCAGCACGAATCTACTCATCAACACACCTACTGCTTTTCCAACGGGCAAAAAAACACTTAATGTTAATATCATTCAAAAAAACGGAAATGATGACAGATGAGAGCTTGTAGACGAAACAAAATGGTCTTATTTAACTAAGAGCAATCGTGTAACACAATATAACCCAGTTGAAGACGAAACGGGACGGCCTGGGCATTAAACCATTCACACCCCTTCGGTAACTATGACAATTTCCATCGTTCTCAGCCAATCACAATCTTAATATTTTGTCTCCCATACACGTTTTACGCCATCTTGAAATGACACCCGCAGTTTGTTAAATCGCTCCCAAAAAAAAAGGCACAACAACTATTTTCATGATCGCTTGTTATCCGGTATGAACGGTTCACGAAACAAACCGGCACCGACAGTTATTAAAAAAGCGACGGCGGACGCAGACACCGGCGCGGAGACGAAGCACCGAAAGACTGGCGGAGGAATGCTGAAGAAGCTGAAGTCGAGGCGCAGTCAGACGGAGAAGTGGCCTGTGGTCACAGAGGATGAGCTCCGGGCTCTGGGGAAAGATATTACCCCGGACAATGTGCTGGGTCTCCGGGCAGTCACGGAGGGTAAGTTACGTGAACGTTAACTTGATTAAAGTCGGTGAAATCACTCCGCTTAACGGGCACCATCTACCCGATGCTAACTGTGGCTACGTGACGAGTTTCCAGATCAGTTGACCAATAAGTCCACTAATTATAATGAATATATTGAGTCACAATGTGAAAGTGGTAACACATGTGATACTGTACGTCTAAATTAACTATGTTCTAAATTGGGCATCTTAACTCTTTGGCGTTAACCGACTAAATGAGATTTATCCAGGGGCGTAGCAAGGAAGTTCGGCCACCTAGAAGGAATGTTGTTCAGGGCCCCCTGGCTTTAAAGCTGTATTGTTTTTTTTTGGCTAACTAGCTTTAAAAAAACAAACATATTGTCAGCTTATAAAGTTTTCTACAACAAAAATACAAACTAATTTGCAGTTGAGTTGCTGTCTAATCATTAAGCCTCATGTTGGTCTCCAGTGCAGCTTTAATGGCGTGTTACATTTTAACTGGCCCCCCTAAATCCGGATTTCGGACTCGGAAAGTCTGAAGAACCTCTCCAACCCTGACCTAAAAAAAAAAATCTAAATGGCTGCTACACACATCAACAGAAGGGAAAGCTATTTTGCCCAACTTCTATCTGTAGAGATGTTTTTATTACGGTGTTTGTGGGTGTAAAACAGCGTGTAATATGTTGTGATCAACTGGTATAGATAACAACGGCTTACAAAGCTAACCTGGCTAGAACTTGTTTTTCCGACTTGTTGTACTGAAACGCAGTGTGACGTCTTCCCTGTTCAGATGGAAAGCACCAGAACTTACATGAGACATATAACCCTCTGAGTAAACGCCACGGTCTGTCATCAGACACCCAGACTACCACAGTTGCAGCTAATGCTCTGTGTCTTCCATTGTTTTTGGCCTTTCCCCCAGACCAGACAACAATGGCGTTACTTCCCTTCTCTCTCACAATACTTTGTTGAACAGCTGCGAGCCTGAGCAATAGCATTACTCACCACTACTGCAAGGAGCAGGAGCCAGAAACAGATATCCATCATTTAATAAGGATTGGTAAATCTAGTTAAATATCAAAGAAATACCTGTTTGCTACTGGGTAGCACTGCGACAATTATTATTGTTTTTAGCCTCAAATATGGAGATTTCTTGCTTTTTCTCTACTTATATCATAGTAAATGATATATCTTTGGGGTTTGGATGGACAAAACAAAACATTTAAAGACATCACATTGGACTTTAAGAAACCAGGATGAGCATTTTTCACTATTTCTTACATTTTGTTGGAAAATAAACGTTAGTTTCAGCTCTGCTAAGGGACGCTTGCTGTCGGATAAATAGACTCCCCTACTATTTGTTTGTTTTTCTTAACACCAAGTCACACTTTTATTTCACAATCCAGACTATCTGTGCAAACCTGAAGACAATATCTTCAACATCGACTTCACACGTTTCAAAATCCGAGATCTGGAAACGGGAACGGTGCTGTTTGAGATCGCCAAACCTCCTAACAGCGGTAAGGGACATTTTAACTTCTGCCTCTTATAGATGCAGCCAAGTCCTTCTCAGGGAGATTTGTGTCACTCAACATGACATGTTTTCCTGTATAGCCAGAGTTATTCTGTTCACACTTCCTTGCAGTCTGTTTTAATTACAGTTTTTAAATCTCACTGGAACTCTTTCTATTGTGAGCAGTTTGCAGACGCATGTGTGCAGACGCATGTGTGCAGACGCATGTGTGCAGACGCATGTGTGCAGACGCATGTGTGCAGTGCAGTTACAGCCCTCAGGTGTTGTACAGTCAACAAAGCACAGCGTCCTGTTGTGTGCTGTTTATAGCTCTCACCTCGCTGCTCTCTCTGGGATAGTTTTACTTCTAGAAATATTAACAGAAAGTCCTACAAGTAGAAGAAATGCTTAAGAAATCTGTTATTTTCATTGCTTAACTTTTACTAGAAGAATGCAGGTAACATATACAGATTTGAGAGAATAATTGGGACTCAGTGTGTCCTTAACCTCTTGATTGTAACCTTTTGACATTGCTCTTACACTTCAAACTATGTTAATGCAATCAGTTTAATCACAGCTGTTTGGATTATCTGGTGAAATGATTATTTGACAAGATATTTTAAATTATAATTGTGTATTAGGTCCTCTGGAGGGTGAAGAGGAGAGTGGAGATGTAGACACCAGTGCAGGACGGTTTGTGCGATATCAGTTTACACCAGCCTTCCTAAAACTGTGCACGGTTGGTGCGACGTAAGTAAATGAACCGTAATGTTCTGACTAGAGATATCTGAGTGCATAATAATCAGACTTTCATGTTCGGTCTCCGACTTGAGTTGTTTGAACTGAATTGTAAATGTTGTCTTTCTTGTGTCTGTTTCTAAACCTCAGTGTGGAGTTCACGGTGGGCGACCGGCCCATTAACAGCTTCCGTATGATTGAGAGGCATTACTTCCAGGGACGCCTTCTCAAGAACTTTGACTTTGACTTTGGCTTTTGTATTCCCAACAGCCGCAACACATGTGAACACATTTATGAGTTTCCGCAGCTTCCAGAAGACCTCAGTGAGTTTATGTTTGCTGTGCCCGTAATGTTAATGCTGTTGCATATCAGCGTTGCCAGGTGGGAAATGTTGAACGGTCTTACCAGAGGATTAAAGTTATCGAAGTTGTTGTCGGAACCTCGAGAGCGAATCGGTGCAAATGTGTAATTTACACATTTTCATGGCCACAAATATACATCGGGGGAGTGTCCATCAGTCCATCAGGGCAAAGCACGTTTATTTATATGGCACATTTCAACAACAAGGACATTCAAAGCATTAAGACGTCGTGCAACAGAAACACTTTATAAAATTACATTTAATACAATTAAAAACGGTCATTAAAGAACGAAGAGAACAGAAATACAAACGGACTAATATAATAAGACGGGTATAAAACAAAGGGGAGAAGTTACAGCGCGTGACAGGAAGCTGAAAACAGTTAAGGCCATAAGATAAGTTGATTAAATAAATAACTGGGCTAACGGTTCAAACTGTCTTCAAATGAGCGGCGGGAGAGAGAGAGAGAAATGATCGTACAAATATGATAATTATTATACATCTGGCAACGCTAATAATCCATATGTTGTTTCTGTCATGTTCCATCTGTCCATCCTTACTTCCCTCTCTTCTGCCTTCTCCCCCTGCCAGTTCGCCAAATGGTGGCGCACCCCTACGAGACCAGATCAGACAGTTTCTACTTTGTGGACAACAAACTCATCATGCACAACAAGGCAGACTACGCCTACGACGGTGGGCTGTAATACCTGAAGGGGGGGGGAATGTTTGCAATACTTCAGAGGGGATCGATCTCCCTGCATTACAACCATCCAAAAGCTTCTTCTTTGGGGGACAGAAGTTTTCTCTCCATTGTGTTCACGTCCTTCACGACGGACCACGTCTGCCTTCATACGAAATCATGGATCCATTCATCAGAACCTCATTGAGCTCCGTTTCTGGGAGTCTGAGGAACGTTTGGTCAAATATTTTCTTTCCCTCTGTCTTTCAGTTTGTCATAAAGTCACATGTAACACTTTTGCCTTAAGTTTCTTGCCGTCTCTGCTGGAAAGGGACACTTTGAGTCACAGACCTCCAGACTGTGTTAGTTATAACTCCATTAGCTTTAGTGTATAGATGTTTATTTGTGTTTCCCGCATGGAGAAGCGAGCATTAACTAGATGTTTTACAGTATCGTTAGTCGTAGATGATCATGTAGCACTAGTTGACATTGTTTGAGTTTCATTCTTGCTTAAATATCTACTCCGTTGTGAGTCATTGGGACGGTTTGTGTCAGATATTTAAGCTTGGTGTCAGTTTCATGAGGAATAATCTTAAGTAGGACATTTATTTTCGCTTCAAGAATAGCAAGAGCTCTTTTCATGATGCCAGGTGTCGCGTTCAGCCCACTGGGATACATGAGAAGGACAAGATAGCAGCAGAATCGGAGTTCCTGCACTTGCTTTATATGCTGTCCATGTCTTAAACGGTTTGGTCTTCCCACTTCATCCACTCCATTGTGTAAGCACACGGTTATTTACTCCCTTGAGGTCTTTCTGGTTGATTTGGCACAACAGCACTGTGAATCCCCGTCTTTAGGAGCCGAGTTTGTCCAGCGATGTGGTAACCCTATTAAACTGGTCGCTGATGTATCTTCTGCTGCTCTGCGCTCAGGTTCTCAATCTACCAATGATGTACCACCGAAGCACACAGCATGACAATACAGAGTGTCGTCGCTTGGTAGTTTATTTGTAATGAGGCAGACACACAAGCTGACCTGTTCTACGGACTATACTGGTGGTTTTGCATATTGTAGCACACACAAGTCTATTAGTTAGACCCGTGCAATGCAATGCAATTTGCACAATAGACCTGCAATTATTTTAATTTCATTATCTTCCTGATTTATAAAATTGTAGAAATGACTCAAACTGATTTAATCGATTCTCAAAACGGTTGCGATTTAATTTAATAGTTTATAACTAATTGATTATTCTGTGCAGCTCTACTTCCGAAAGGTTGGGATGTCTGTCACGTCATGTCCAGTCTGATTGTGATTAGTTCCTTTTCTCTGATTGTTATATTGTACAGACATAAATGGAAATCAGCGGCTGCCTGAAGCGCAGGAAATGATTCTAACACCTTGTAAATGCTTTAATACGTTCATGTGATGCATTTAGATCATGCAAAACCACCGGGACAGTCTGGAAGTTGTTTTCAATACACAAATGGTCCTTTTACTGTGCATTGTGATATTGATTCCATGTGCCTTTTATATCAGGTCATTCATTATGTAAGAACACTTTGTGCATCATCCACCTGTAAGGCAAACACTGCATTAAGATGAAGAGCAGATAATTCCTCTCCGTCTCGCAGTACTGCCTTGTGTGCAACAGGTGTTTTACCGCCTGCGTTGAGTCATTTCATTTCCTCTTATTTGTTAGTTTAAAGGATTCATTATGTAGCCAATTAATAACCCCGACGAGTGTGATATCAGGCACACACTTGGACAGACGTAGCCTTCGCTCCATGACCCTGTATCACCTCAATCATGTTGTCAGTTGGACTTAATGGATGTATCTCAGTTGTACTGCTGGTGAGCAGCCCGGGTGTCGCAGGAGCTGTGTAGACTTTGTTGTTTTGCCGTACAGTATCAGTCGGTGGTATTCTGTTGTAAAGTCTGTACAAAAAGTCTTCATGACTGACCCTTAAAAAATGTATGGATCAATTCCACAACCTGTTGATGTCCTCCTTTTTATATTGTCTCACTTTACAAATTATACATTCATGTGGTATCAGATTTATTGTTAATAAAAATGTCGGACTGCAAAACATTGAAAACATAGTGCTCATTATAAACGGATTATCAGGGATTTTTGGGGCTTTTCTATCTTCCAGCTGGCATGAATAGTAAACAGATATATGACATATGGTTTAATTATGTAGCCTGTCCAAGACAAAAGTGTGTGTGTGTGTGTGTGTGTGTGTGTGTGTGTACAATAAATCAGTTATATTGGTACTTTAAGAAAATGTAGAAAATCCTGAGTTAATTAAACCTATACAATTTTCAAAGGTTGTTGCAAACTGAATATTTCTGATGTGACATGAATATGGCAAAATGGTTTTTAATTTAATTGTTGGGAGTGTAATATGGGAACTCTATAACATTGTTTATACATTTTAAGGAATGACCATTTTTGCACAGCTCTTGTTTTTCGAAGATCTTTAACTTCCTCTGTAAGTACAATAAATGTTATTTCCTTGAATTATGTTATTTTCACTCTGATGTGAACAGTTTGTTTCTCAAAGTTGTATCGAAAACTGATGAATAAAAGCATATATCTGAGTTTAAAAAATAAAAACAAAGCCTATATCTGTCAACATAGCTCCCCTTGATGAACGGACTACATTACCCAGAATCCTCAGCTCAAAACACCAGTGGCACATGTTTCATCATGGCGGCCGCCGCTAAAGGGATGGCTGCTGTATGTAACGACTCCAGCAGCAGTGATGATGAAGCTTTAAGAAGATGTCAGGAGGCAGTTTGGGAGACACGGAGTGACAAGAAGAAAGGTGAAAGTGATTCTGTTGTTAGTGAAGAGACACGAAGTGTACAGAGACTTAAACTCCTGCAGAAATAACCGAGCGTGCTACTCCATAAAGAATCATGCACACAGTATTTTATCAGATGCATTTAACCTGCTGCTGCTCTCTCTGTTTGTTTCAGACGGGGACAGCAATGTGCAGAAGTCGAAGCGGTAAGGCTAACTGTACATTGTATTAGGAAGGAAGAAGGCCTAGTGTACACTATTGTGTTTCTGTATCTCCACACAATAAGCAGCCTTTTATAATTAACACTTTATACAATTAGGAAGTTGAAATAGTTCAAGCATCACAGTTTGCAGGGGTGGAGCTCAAACCTAAGGGGTTCTTGGTGCATGCACGACAGCTCAATGCAGTGTTTTTCAAGCTATTTTAGATAAAAGAATGCCTGTGCACATCATTTGAGGAAGAAGCATCCTGTAGAGCCCACATCTTGTTTTGCATTCAGAATCTTACTTAGGTAAAAGTACAAGAGTATTAGCATAGTAGTCTACCCATTTATGCAGAATGGCCCTCAGAGGAATGTACTTTATATTATATAATGTGATTAATGGTGCATTAATGTGTGCATAACAAAGGTAAACAGTATTACTAATCTTAGAATAGAATAGTAGGTCTAAAGAACAAACAGCCACTTTGCAGCTGAAGCTATGATATACGTGCGAGATGTGCAGCTTAACTTAGAAGTTAAAGCACAATGACAGAAATCAGAAATGAAATAAGTTTGAATGTTGTCTGTGCAACAGTATAGTTGTCGCTGACCATGAACACGATGGCAACGAGCTCCAGGTCACACAAGGGTTTCGAACACACGTCGCTAAAAAGTTGGGACATCTTCTCGACAGGTAGGTGGTTCAACTGTTTGACCTTTTAATGCAATTATATCTCATGATTGTGTGAGGAGCAGATGTTCACACCTGACTCATAATGTGCTTGTTACTGTCAGTTCCTTCACAGAGATGCAGACTGAAACTTCATCCCGTGTGGAATCAGCTAAATGTGATGATGATGATGATGATGAGGGTGAAGTTACTCTTTATTGTGTTACCTGCTGCATTTATGGGTTTTCTGCAGTCTTTCCTTTAAATGCACAACTGCACACGATCCACATGCTTTTCCTTGTTCTGTTTTAGGATTTCATCTGTTTTCTACGTCCGTCCCGGGACAGCAAGCTGTTGATCCTCCAGCCCCTGTGAGACGCCGGCCTGTTCCCAGCTCAAGGTTCTTGTCATTTAGTTTTTAACGACCTTGATTAGTTTGTATAGTCCTTGATGTTATATGAGGTACTTATCCATCGTCGGTGTAAAACCTACAGCAAATGGCGGTCGTCACGACCCCACTTTGGAGAAACAAACAGAAGCTAAGCAATGTTCTGCTGCAGCAAAAAGTATTTAAGCCATCTGAAAAACATCAATATCAGTTTAAGTGTACGCTATATTTAGAACATTCCTACCGCTTTACCGTGCCGTCAGACAGCCCTTTCTGAAGCAAATATCTATGCTCTCGTCAAAACCACCAGACTCAATTGACAAAAACAGCTATTTTAAGTTGTGGAAGACGGGAGTTCCTGGTGTAATGCTGCCTCAATCTGTTAGTTTGTTTGTGCTAATGTGTGACATTAGTGAATCAGAAATAACTCTCTAAAACATCAAAGTCACAAAATAACACAAAGAAACTAACCGATCAAGGCATCGCTATACCAGCAACCCATGTGTTCTTCCAGGTAAAATTACTGTTTTTACCAAAGGAGTCTGGTGGCTTTGAAGAGAGCATATACACATTTAATCTGTTATAGATTTTTTTTGATGCACCGTCCACAGCAGCACATTGCTTATCTTCCGTGCCATAACTCCTGTCTGTTTCTCAGACCACCATATTCCTCATATAACCCCACTTGAACACATCCGAACCAGCCCTGTAACGCCATACATTCCTCTGTTGGTCACAGTGACAGCGACAGTGAGATGGAAGCGAGGCTGAGGGAGGCGGCGGTGTCTGTCAAAGATCTCTTACCCCCATCGCTGCCCTCTACACTCTCCACACACTCAGCAGAGCCTCCCTGCTCAGAAGAAATAAAGAAAAAGAAAAGAGCGGCAGAGGGAGAGGAGAACCACGTTGTGAAGAGGAAGATAAAGAGGAAACAGAATCAAGAAGAGGGTGCTCAAAGAAATGGTGAGCACTCGGAGTCGGAGCAGGAACACACGCAAGTCAAAGTAAAACGGAAAAAGAAGAAGAAGAGAGACGGAGCTTTGACTTCCTCATGACTTCATCTTTAACTGTTTTGGGATGTTTGTTATGTTTGTCACAAGCTTGAAATATTGACAGTGAAAGTTCATTAAACATCTTTTCATACCATTACTCCGAGTTATTCTTGAAATAATCTTTACTTTCTTATGAAAGAAGTGTGAAAAAGCATTTTGTGGCAGTGACATAAAAAAAATAAATGCAGGTAACACGGTTTACAAGCTTCAACGTAATGTACAATTTATGATGATACTAAACATTTGAATGAAAATACATTTCGGTGTTGATTTTTCAGGGGATGTATCAAAAGTGAATCTTCTCTAATGTGGATCCTTGTTCGTGTTACAGTGGTACGAAGTTTCAGAGAGTCTTTGAAACGTCAGAGCAGAATCGTCCCTGTGGCCCCTGGATGTTTACACCAGAGGTAGCCGTCCATCCAGAACACACCGTTAGGCCCCAGCACTTCTACTGTGCAGTGGAGACCATCTGTGTAGGGATGTAGGAGCTGATGTCTGTTGGTGAAGGTGAGAGGAGGTGAGACTGATGGCTTTCTGTCGTATGAGAAGCAGGATACAGCTCGAGGCTGTCGGAGGAAGCTGTTGACAAGAAAAATGGAAATGTTTATCTGGGCTGGAACGGCGTAACTTGAAATGGCGTCATCCCAAAGATGTGGTTGGATGTAGATGTAAGCCTGTATGTACGCACCTGGCACAGGTGTGTGCGGCTGCATGTGTAGAGAGTCTTCTTGTAGAGGTGGGTCCGTCTGATCCTCAGGATCTTCTGTTAGAATCTACCCAAACAAAAAGAAAAAGGATTATGCGTGCCCTAAAGGGATAGTTCGGTCTTTTTTAGTACTCATCCATAGTCCGTGTATAACCTACAGTATATGGCGGTCGGCACGTCCCCAGGTTGGAGGAACAGACAGGAGCTACAACACTGAAGCTAAGCAACGTACTGCTGTGGACAGGGCAACAGCAACGTTTATTTTAGCCTCCTTAAATTATGGCAAATTATTATTATTTAGAAAATGTTCACCGCTTTACCGTGAGACCCTTTCTGATGGAAACTGACGCCCTTATTGATGCTATTCAAAGCCACCAGACTCCATTGGAAAAAAACAGTACTTTTACCTTGTGGAACACAGGGGTTGCTGGTTAACCGCTGCCTCTATCGGTTAGTTTATTTGTGTAATTGTGTGACTTTAGTGTTTTAAATGATAGGCTCGGATTCACCAGAGTCACACAGTAACACAAACTAACTAACCAATCAAGCAGTGGTAGAACAGCAGCTCTGTGTTCTGCGAGGTAAAATTACTGTTTTTGTCAAAGGAGTCTGGTGGTTTTGAAGACGGCATAGATGACTGTTTCAGTTCCCCCTCATCTATTCTAGGTAATACACTGATGAGAACGTCATATAACCATAATAAAAACTATGTCTTTAACAGACCCAGTTACCTGTCTGACGGCAGTGAGGCTGGTCAGCGTCCCCAGGCTGCTGCTGTCAGTGATGACCATGGCTTGAGACAGCAGACTGGACGGATGGTACTGGGGCGAATCACACTTGTACACTGTAATAAGGAACACATGAATGAATATGTTCTCACCTTAACGTGTTAAACTCGGAGCAGTTTGTCACTGTGGCCTTACTGTGACAAGGCAGCTGCGTCATGGTTGCCATGAAGGGACTGGCCCCCATGTGGCTCTGGAGCTGGTGTGATAACGGCTGCTGGGGAGAGCCGTGAAGCTGCTGCTGGAAGGAGATTGGCTGGAGAGTGGTGAAACCGCCGCCCACGTTGTTGAGGGTCTGAGGCTGCGTGGAGGTTAAACCTGTGAACCAGAAGACATTGGGCCTCATTCACGCTTTCTTCTTTAAACCCACTTGCAGTTTTCACACATTTATTAGGGGGGGGGGGTTGTTCTTGAGTAACAACCGAGTGCTGACATGTACCCAATAATCATTAGTTGCAGCCCTAATTATGATTATTTTATTGTTAATAAACCCAAAATTAACACTTCAACACTGAACAAGAAGCTTTTTTTGGTGTTATTTTATATCCAAGCAATAATTACGTGTAATAATAAAATGTAACGATTATTTTCTCAATTCATTGATGAATTGTTTAGTCTATAAAATGTCTAAAAATTGACAATCTTTGTTTCCTAAAGCCCAAGATGACTTGTTTTGTCCACAACTCAAAGATTACTGTCTTAAAGGAGTAAAGAAACCAGAAAATATTCACATTTAAGAAGCTGGAATTAGAGAATTTGGACTTTTCTTTCTTAAAAAATAACTCAAATCGATTAATCGATTACCAAAATAGCGATTAATTGAACATTTCGACTTATTGATAGTCTTTGCAGCTTTAATTCGTATAGAAAAGAGAGGAAACTAGTGTTACCAATGAGAAGTGAGGACTCCCCCAGGCTCATGACGCTGGGCAGTGAGGCCATGATGAGGCCCTGTGAGGAAGCAGAGGATGCAGACAGGCTGTGCAGCGAGGTCAGAGTGCTTACTGGGGGCAGTGGGCCACCGCTGGACACCTGAGACCAGAGGACAGCATGGTCAGGATCAATGTAAATACAGGTAATATGAACTAGGACAGTGACACAGGCTCTCACCAGCTTGGGGTTATGTGTCTCGAGGAGTGTGTGGCTGGGCTCCAGTTGGATCGGGCTGACCACCAGGCGTCCCACTCGCTCCCCTACGCTCCCTCGGGCTAAGCTCACGGAGTCACCCAGGATTTGCTGGCTGTATTTCACACCTGAAAAACAAGAAGTCAGGCCCCACAACACTGACGGGGTTTATATTTTACACATGATGTGACAGTACATGTACTCAAAGACTTCTACTCCACTACATCTTAGATTTATACGACAACATTAGTTACTGAGCAGATTCAGATTAATAATACAAAATATAAATGATGATGTATTATTCTATGTTAAGTTTACCAGCAGTGGATAAACTAATAAATCATCCCCGTCTTTACCAGCTGCAACCTTTGTGATGAACACATTAATGCATCACCAGTTATATAATATATGTTATTATGAAAAGGGCCATTTAGCTGAATAAGGACTTTAACTTGGGTACGATATTGAATGCAGGATTTCCACACTGTTGTAATACGACTTCTACTTCTTCCACCGCTGCAGCACGAGGTACCTGAGGAATATGAGCCTCAGTACCGGCGCACACTTGTGGAAACGACTGTGCTGGTTAGGAATCAGAAAGACGAGAAAGTCTTCCAGCAAAGGCAAGTCTAACTTTGTCTGGACACAGCCTGCACCACACGCTTGCCTGAACATTGTTAGGGTATTACCATGCTCCGGACTTAGTGCGTGGTGTGGGTGAGAGGAGGAGCCAGATTGGTTGGTAAAAGGTGTGTCGAGAGCCAGTTTGTGACGGAAGGCTTCCTCTTTGCGGCGGTTGGCGAACCAGTTGTACACACGGACCTCGGTAACCAGGTTGGATCCCAGGCCAGCGAGCTGGGAGGAAGACACCCCCCTCTGATGACACTCTGCCCTGAGGGAGGAAGAGAAGACTGCTGTCAAACACTCAAAGAGAAATACTTCCCATGTCTTTTTTCTAAAGGATTTTCCTTGACCTCGATTGATGAGGTCAAGGAAAGATACAATAACAATGGAAAGTACAAGTACAGTGATGAACCGCTGCACAATTACAATAAGGATGTCCAAAACAGAATCACACGTCCAAAACAGAATCACACGTCCAAAACAGAATCACACGTCCAAAACAGAATCACACGGCCAAAACAGAATCACACGTCCAAAACAGAATCACACGTCCAAAACAGAATCACACGGCCAAAACAGAATCACACGTCCTAAGAAGGATGTTCATCCATCGTGCACAGGGAGAAGTGCGTTGCTAGGAATTGTTTGATTATCTCCTTTCCTTTGGTAACGGATAGTACAGTGTTCCCTCTGCTAAAGGAGATAGGAAAGGAAGCATTGAAACATCTTTCCTTAGCATTTAGAGAATTCAAACCGCTCTTATCATGGCTGAGACTTCTGGGTCATTTCACTCAGAAACCTTCCTAAGCAAAAAAAGACCATTTGAGCGACGTCACACACGCTCTGTTTGAGAGCGTGGCCAATAGTCTCCAAACCTTTGTGATCTCGACCAATCACCTGCAGGTAGTGCACATACTGTAGCGGTTAGCATGTGCGCTAAAGAAGGGTTTTGTTATCAGATATTGGGGCAAGTAGGTATTTGGTAATAAGAGAAATATGTAAGATATTAGTGGCATTAAAAACCACGAGTGCAGTGCCCGATCTAACCGTGCCTGTTTGGAACTGGCTGATTGCTGCTTACGTCTCTTTCTCGAGAACTCATACAAAGAACTTCACACTCAATACTCCTGCTATGACAAAGCTGCAGACGCATGTCTCTCTAACAGCTAATATTGTAGCGAGAGAGAGCTTTACCCAGCATGCTGTTCACCGGTGTAGCAGTTACAATGGGTGTGTACATAATTCACTACTAATGAATATGTTTGTGCTTGTTTGTGTCACTGCTCCGGCTCATGATTTGGGTCTTGTTGGGACAAAGCTGTTTTGTTATGTCTCACCTGTTACAATCCTCCACTAACGCCTCTCTCTCCTCCTTGCTGGGGTTCTTCTGTCGTTCGTAGGCGTGGAAGAGGATCTGCAGGGATGCTGGACCCCACTTGAACCTGTTCCTCCGGCCTTTCCTGGTCTCCTCTCCTTGCTCCTCCGCAGACCCAAGGCCGTTTCTGGCGTTGGTAAATTCTAAAAGGGAATGGGTAATTATTACTCACACTCTTAGAGAACTGATGTTTGATGTTTGAAAGCAGAAATGAGGCCCCCTTTTGCAGCTCCGCAGCTGCTTGTGTACTCACGCTGGCTGATCTCGCATTGCTTCTTGACGTACCAGGTGTACAGAGAGGCTCTCTTCTGGTTCTTCATGGGCGTGCCTTTGTTGAGGTGCTGGGAGAGATGGGACTGGTTGAGCCCTGTGGACTCCACCACCTCCCTCTGAGGAAGGTTGTGCTGCTGCATGTAGCTTTTCACAATTTTTGCAACGTGCCAGGGGTCTTCCCTATTAGACAAATTACGTTTATTTGATTTGTTTTTCATTTTCTTTCCAACAATGTTTCTGGGGAACAGTTTCTGGTAAAGCGCTTAGCACTGTGTCACAACATGAGACATAAAGCATGACCACTCAAAGGGAAGTAGAGAGAGGCGTATTGACAGAGAGATAAGGGAAAGCACACAGGGGCAAAGTCCAGCCCTTTCAGATCACTGGAGGGGAAAAACCTGTAAAAGGTTTATGAAGCCTAATTTAACGCTTTTCTAACTGTCGGGTCAGGAGCAGATAAAATACACAACATTTCAAATCTGATTCCACCAGATTCAAATTCAGCACACGACTAATCTTTAGATGATGTTTAAAATATATTGCTTTACAGCTGCTTAGCAATTCTTTTAATACCAAAACAAAATACAAATCTCAGTAAAGTCTCCGATAAAAGAAGTGCGCAGTGTATTCCAAATATCAGAAAACAGGCCTAAAAAGATCAGTGTTGCCTTAAGTAAACATCGCCTCACATGACCAGCCCTACTCCATTAATCTTCACCTATGCATGTAGCTTATTTATTAAGAAATGGCTAGAGAATAATGATGGGGGTGGGTAATTAGTAACTAGCAAAGGAGGAACCCTCTTTAAATTCGCCTCAGAAGCCAGATAGCAGAGAGAGAGAGGCAGACGGAGAAGGAGGCAGGATTTAAGGTGAAGCGAGCTCAAGTAGAATAAAGGAAAAGAAGAGATGTTTTCCACGAAACTGTTGTTTCGACTCTCAGGTGCTCAGTTTTGAAATATAAGAGGTGAAAGAGAAGAGAAGGCGAGATCTAAACGGCAAGGAATCTTCTCATTTTACAAGTTGCTGTGTGAAAATAGCAGTTTAAGTTTTCGTTTCTGCCGTGGAGCTTCAGGAGAATTGCTTGGATGTACTTACTGCAGCAGCCGGTCAACTTCAGCCCTCAGTTTGGTCGCCTCCTCTGGGGAAAGCTTCTCCAGCTCTCGGAATATAGGCGGTGGAAAATCCATTTCTCCTTCCTCGGAGCTCTCTCCATCCCCCTTCTCTCCCCTCTCGCCGCCAGCGCTCGCCCTGTCTCGCTCCAGTTCCCCTATGGCTTGGAGCAGGACGTCCCGGGACAGCCCAGATCCCAGCAGGGCCCAGATCAGCTGCTCCTGCAGGCCGGTCAAACGGCTCGGCTTCGCCTTGGCTGCCCCGGCTCTTTCCTCTATCCTCTCTTCCATTGCTCTGATACCGCCTCGTAAACAAACACTGCTCTCATGTGCACTTCCACACTCAAACACAAGCAGCGTTGGGCCTCATTGTATGTGTAGTTTCCCTTCAGCTTAAAAGAACAGATACTTTAATTTCCCCTGTGTTGAGTTTCCTCCCGATGTGTCCTGAGCTGCCTGGTTTTAGCTCTCCACCTGCTGTTTTGCTTTCAAAGGTCAATTTTCTTTTCTTTTTTAACCTTCCTCCTGTTCACCCCCTCCTCCTTACATGCGCCCTGTGAACTTTGTCCCCACTCCCTCAGTCCCCAACAGTGACCAAAGTGCAATTTAAAAACAATAAATAAACGTGAGGGGATGTTAGAGTTGCATGCATGGCTGCAGAAGCACCTCTCACTGCAGACTAGTAAAGAAAAGTTGTGTGGCGCATTTATATATGTAGATATTTATGACTTCACAGTGAACACACAGAGAAGCTCTTCTTACCCTCCTGCTTAAATTAAGGATATTATCCAAACGTTAATGTTGAAGCATGAACTTCAAATGTCATAATAAAGGCACAGACCAACTTTATATTTACGGAACAGAAGCATGGCTTGATTGTGTCCTACACGCCACTAGAGAGCGCCGCTGTGCCACAAAGTTACTTAACCTTACGGGCTGTCTGTTGAGAATGAGTTCAAACACATAGTTAGAAAACAGCTTTGTTACAGCAGCAAGTCAGTACGAGTTTACACGTGTGCGTATTTATATTTGTAGGTTGTTATATGTTTGTCTTTATTACATATGTAACATGCACTGGTGGAAGAAGTACCCAGATCCTTTGTTTAAGTAAAAGGAACAATAGCACAATGTGAAAATACAACGTAGCAAGTAAAAGTACTGCATTTAAATCTTACTTAAGTACAAATACGGAAATATTATCATCAAAATGTACTTAAAGTATCAAAAGTAAAGGTTCTCGTTCCACAGAAGATTAGTCTGACACATATATTTAACTTAATGTATCTATTATTAGTATTATTATTATTATTATTATTATTATTATTAGTATTAGTATTATTATTATTAATATTAATAATAATAATACATTTTCCACTACATTTAATTTAATTTTACATTTGTATTATTATTATTATTATTATTCTATTACGCACTGGTGTTGGTATTACTTCTTATACACTTTATATTTTGACTCTTTATTTTATTTATATGTATAATTGTTATTCTATATTGCGGTCCTATTTTGCACTGGTGTATTGTTCACTTTATATTTATTACTCTCACCTTATTGTTGTTAGTACTTATACATATATACTTATACATATATACTTATACATATATACTTATACACCTATACTTATACATATATACTTATACATATATACTTATACATATATACTTATACATATATACTTATACACCTATACTTATACATATATACTTATACATATATACTTATACACGTATACTTATACATATATACTTATACATATATACTTATACATATATACTTATACATATATACTTATACATATATACTTATACACCTATACTTATACATATATACTTATACATATATACTTATACACGTATACTTATACACCTATACTTATACATATATACTTATACATATATACTTATACATATATACTTATACACCTATACTTATACATATATACTTATACATATATACTTATACACCTATACTTATACATATATACTTATACATATATACTTATACACGTATACTTATACATATATACTTATACACTTATACTTATACATGTATACTTATACACGTATACTTATACACGTATACTTATACATATATACTTATACACATATACTTTTGCATATATACTTATACACATATACTTATACACATATACTTATACATATATACTTATACATATACTTATACATATATACTTATACATATATATTTATACATATATACTTATACATATATACTTATACATATACTTATACATATATACTTATACATATATACTTATACATATATACTTATACATATACTTATACATATATACTTATACATATACTTATACATATATACTTATACATATATACTTATACATATATACTTATACATGTATACTTATACACGTATACTTATACATATATACTTATACACATATACTTATGCATATATACTTATACACATATACTTATACACATATACTTATGCATATATACTTATACACATATACTTATACTTATACACATATACTTATACATATATACTTATACATATACTTATACATATATACTTATACATATATACTTATACATATATACTTATACATATATACTTATACATATATACTTATACATATACTTATACATATATACTTATACATATATACTTATACATATATACTTATACATATACTTATACATATATACTTATACATATATACTTATACATATATACTTATACATGTATACTTATACACGTATACTTATACATATATACTTATACACATATACTTATGCATATATACTTATACACATATACTTATACACATATACTTATACATATATACTTATACATATACTTATACATATATACTTATACATATATACTTATACATATATACTTATACATATACTTATACATATATACTTATACATATATACTTATACATATATACTTATACACATATACTTATACACTATACTTATACATATATACTTATACACGTATACTTATACATATATACTATACATATACTTAGGCATATATACTTATACACATATACTTATACACATATACTTATACATATATACTTATACATATATACTTAGACATATATACTTATACATATACTTATACATATACTTATACATAGTACTTATACATATATACTTATACACATATACTTATACACATATACTTATACATATATACTTATACACGTATACTTATACATATAGACTTATACATATATACTTATGCATATACTTATACACATATACTTATACCATATACTTATACATATACTATACATATACTTATACATATACTTATACATATATACTTATACATATACTTATACATATACTTATACATATACTTATACATATATACTTATACATATATACTTATACACCTATACTTATACATATATACTTATACATATATACTTATACACCTATACTTATACATATATACTTATACACCTATACTTATACATATATACTTATACACGTATACTTATACATATATACTTATACACGTATACTTATACACATATACTTATAGACGTATACTTATACACGTATACTTATACTTATATACTTATACATATATACTTATACACGTATACTTATACATATATACTTATACACGTATACATATACTTATACATATATACTTATACACGTATACTTATACACGTATACATATATACTTATACACGTATACTTATACTTATACATATATACTTATACACGTATACTTATACTTATACACGTATACTTATACTTATACATATATACTTATACACGTATACTTATACTTATACACGTATACTTATACATATATACTTATACATATATACTTATACACGTATACTTGTTTAAACTTCTTTATATACAGTCAGTTCAGGGTTGTTTGATTATTGGGGAGGACAAATAAAAAACGTGTTGGGAACCAGTAGTTTATTATTTAATAATGTATTTATTATATATAAATATATAATATATATATATTATATATTTATATTATATATAAATATATAATATAAATATATATATATTATATTTAATAGTATGTATTTTATAAGCATATCATATATGAATTATTACTACTAACCAGCTGTCAAGATAAAAAACACGATATTTTCCTCTGAAATGTCGTTGATTAGAAGTATAATGTAGCGTAAAAGGGAAATACTTCAATACTTAACTACAGTACTTGAGTAAATGTACATTTCCCGCAGTTATGGGAGGTTATTGTTTAATTTCATTAAAATGCAGCTTTGTCTGCATATCTTTCAGCGGCCTCCACAGGTGGTGTTAACTGTTCACACACACCTCTCTGTGTCCAATCAGATTTATTTGATTTCCATATTCAAGATGTCTTCGTCTTTCATCCGCCCTCTTGCTTTTTGTCAAAGAAAGTTGGCAGGAAATGATAAATTGAGCTAACTTTGAAAGGAACAAGGGCAAACGGAACAGGAGAAAACCTTTGAGAGTTAATGTAGTCCTTTATCTGTTCTCTCTCTTTCAGTGTAAAACGTTCACTTTCTCTGCCGGGATCACCTTATACCGCTCTCAGGTTCAGCCTATCAGCACCTTTTTGTGCAGAGCTCTTGTTACCCCACCCTTGGGAAGATGGCATTATACTGTATTTGGAAGGGTAACAGAGCTCCCTCTATCTCCCTGAGACATGCCACTGACCTGTAATTAAGTCCCATTGTACTATTCAGAGGAAACTCCTCACCAAAACGGACAGAGGGCAATGTGTGTGGATTTCCAACAGCTCAGATACCGCTGTGACTAATGCTCCACCACACAAGCTGGGTTTATCAAAATGGACCACATGCAGCACACATTAGGGCTTTTGCATTTCCCCTCTCCAGAGAACTCAAAGCTATGTTGATTGATAATGAGATACAATCCACAGTGTCCATCTCTCATTAGTGAGCCATTGCTGGCTGCCTCTCTCTTTCTTTGCTTCAGCCATGCTGCCCACCCCCTCCACCCCGTCCCCCAAACCCCACCATTCAACCCCATTGATCATGCATGCAGAAATTTAACACACCCCTTAATTCCTGTCCAAATAGCCCCCGTTCCACGTCCAGAGCTTCATCTGCTCATCTGCAGAGGATAGAGTGGACCTGTGTGTGCGTGCAGGAGACTGAAATCAGGTGGACAGTAACTAAGTATATTTACTCACGTACTTAAATGCAATTTTGAGGTACTTTACTTGAGTATTAGAAGCAACTTTATACTTCTACTTCACTACAAGTCAGAGGCCAATATTGCACTTTTTACTCCACGACATGTACTTTATGACTTTAGTTACTTTCAGATTTATAATACAAAATACAATCAACATGTGTTAATACAAGTTAAGATACATTTTATTGATCCCTTGGGGAAATGTATAAACTACCTGGCAGTATATAGTATATAATATAACCATAACATAATATATATTATTATGAAATGGGCCGTTGTGCAGAATGAGTACTTTTACTTTGGGTACTTTATTTAGATGCTAATACTTTTGTACTTTAACTTACGTGAGATGTTGAATGCAGGACTGTGTTAGTACTTTTACCAAACAGAGTTACACACTCTGGGCTTGTAGTGTGGCTCTGATTAGGATTACAGGCATGTGTGTATGTTGGACACAGAACCAGCACCATAAGTCTCCAGACTTTACAAACATTGCACCGAAACTCTGAACCTTCGCGTAGTACAGCAACCATTTTACACTCACCGTAAGTCAAAGCGGTCGCTGTCTTTGAGTTGCTCAGCCTGTTGATTGTCCTTAACATTGGTTACCAGGTCACATGTTGAGTCAGTGTTGAGAAGATTAGCCGGAGCTGGCTTTGGTACTAATTAAATACTTAAACCCCTGCAATGAATGAGTGCACAGCACACAAACCTCCTGTTATACCTCATCACGTAAGCCGGTTTGTTAAGACCAGTGGTGGAAGAAGTATTCAGATATTTTATTATACTACAGTGTAAAAACACTGCGTGTGAATCAGAATCCACTTTATTGCCAAGTACGTCCTCACATGCAAGGAATTTGCTTTAGTGAATTGGTGCGTAACATAAACATAGAATTAAGTTAGAATAAGAATTGCAAAAATCAAGAAACATATAGAATTAAAGAAAAATATGTACAAGAATATGAAAAGATTGTATTAAGAATGTGCACAATAGAAAAGTCCTGCATTCAAAATCATTACTTAAGTAAAAGTACAAAAGTACTAGAATCAGAATGTACTTAAAGTATTAAAAGTTAAAGTACTTATTATGCAGAATTACCCATTTCAGAATAAAGTATGTTATATTACTGGATTATAATTATAGATGCTTTTATGTGTAAGCATCACTTCTATATATATATATATATATATATATATATATATATATATATATATATACTGCTGCGTAGCTTAACCTAGAATAATACATCATACTTTAGCAGTTAATGTATATTTCGTAGTAATAATTTAAATATGCAAGGTAACTAAAGTTATCAGATAAACGTAGAGGAGTACAAGAAGTACTATTTTTGCATGTTCTATACTTAAAGTGCAAAAATATAAAGTAGCAGGAAATGGAAATACTCAAGTAAAGTACAGTACATGTACTTAGTTACTTTTCACCGCACAAGGAGCATTAATATTATTTAAAACTACTTCGGGCATCTAGGATTGATAAATGTAATTAAATTAATCAAATATAATTCATATAAAATGTGTCACAGAGGATTTCCTTTGTTATCTTCCTTTCTTTTTTTAAAGACCTCAAACAGATTATAATACAAATGCAGATTCGTTCTTGTAACTGTTAATTGAGCCTGTTAACGCTTAATCCAAACTAGGACGGAAATTGCGTCAAATTAATCAAAATAAAGCAGGATTGACAGGAAGTTGTGCCTTCATAATAAAGGCTTAATATTTGCCGCTTAGAAAAGGCATGTTTGGAGGTGTAGTCGAACATTTTAGCATGTCAGACTTTAGTTTTAAATGTTTTTATGATGTTTTGTTAGCTTACATTATCTTATATGACATGGTATAGCAAGTGTTTGCACGTGCAAGTTTCCTTTCAATTCAGGAGCTCCTTGAAAAATATTTTTTGTTTTATGATTATTAAAAAAAGCCACTTTTTGAATCACGTTATCATAAAAATATTTTTTCGTGATACAAAATATTTATGAAATATATCATATATAAATTCATGTTTTCAATTAGATTTATTTGTTGTATTTTTAAAAATAATCTATAAAAACTCCCCAAACACCATTTTAAACTAGACATTTTTATTTTTACGGCATGCAGCCAGATTTTCAGATGTTCTTACCAGGGAAGAAAATATTAAACAAGCAAATAGTTATAGGTCTATTAATCCACAATGCAGATCAATAAAAGGTCATTTCTTCATATGGTACTATGTCTTTATTTACTGATTGACGGAGAGGACATGTGCATAAATTAACTCATTCAGCTAAACAGTAATAACACTGCAATTACATTTTGCATGTATTTATTTGCATATGCAATTTAGTCAATGCAGTATTTCCTGTTACTTTTCTTAAACATCTGAACATCAACATCTGAAAATGACTTTAAATAGCAAAGATTAAGATTCATTAAGATTTAATTGTTTGCATCTTAACTTGTAAAAAGAGCAATCTTTGTTTTTATCTTCTTCTTTCTTTTAAGTATGACTTTGTTATTTAATAGGGGAGGTATCTGTGTAAATGTTCTAACTTTTCTTAAATTCTCACTGATTTATTTTATATACATGTATATGTGCAAACAAACTAAACTAAACTAAATATCAGTAATACAAAATACTTTCACATTTCTCTATAAAGACTTTTAGCCATAATGTCACTGTTTTGTTTTGTTGTTAAACACAAGACTAGAATACAAACATGAAGGATAAACATCAAATCAATTGTCATACATTTTGAAAAGATAAATTGGCCAATAATGTCATTAATATAATTATTACATAGGTACTTTTCTCTTTATAAAGACTGCAGGTAAGATTAACTTGAGTCACATGTCAGCTGTTGCCTCTCTGAATAACACGCCTCCAGGTGTATTTTATTTTGAAAGGCTGCAGCGGAAGCGGCGTGGTTTGCATCACACGCTTTGATGCCGGAGCCGCGTGCCTCGCTCCGTGGTGGGATGAGGGAGCGACAGCAGTGGGACTGACTGACTGGAGGAGGAGGAGTCTGTCCCAGCCTGCATCTGGCCCTCTCCCCTCTCTGTCACCCCGGGCCAAACCCGCCCCAGCGTCTCTCACTCACTCTCCGCCTGTTCTCCCGCACGGCTCGGCTCGGCTCGGATACACGCAGGCACTCACAACACACAGCGAGGACACGCAATGGAGACGGAAGGGAGCCAGAGCAGCCTGTCCACCACGGACTCCCCCCACGACCCCTGGTAACGAAAACAACTAACTTTTATCTTTAAAAAAAATAAAAAAAAACTTCTCATAGAAACAAACGGAGTATTCTGCAGCCAGACACACACCTCCACACACACACACACACACACACACACACACACACACACACACACACACCTCCACACAGAGAGCCTTCATGCAACATCAGAGATGATAACTCTCAAATTACCTCCAGCATTCATTTCAAAACCTCAACAACAAGTTTGTCCTCCTGTGTGAACTCATCTCTGTGAACCCCCCCTTCATGGACACAAATATAATTTGTCTTTTCTTTTTCCACAGCAAAATGTTCATCGGTGGACTCAGCTGGCAAACAACACAAGGTAAATCTTTTTCCACCACTTGCTAGCCCCCACAAAATGCCACTGTCTCTACAAACCCTGGCAGGAATCAGATGGAACTAATAGAAACTTATTTGAAAAGCCGTATTTCTTAATATTCCTGTTTGCTGACATTGAATTTATTTATTTTGCTTTTTTTTTTAGTTTTGCGTACGAATCCTGCTCCAGCATGAATGCACCCATTCAGAACTCCCATAGAATGAATGAATGAGGGATTCTTAAAAAAGCTCATTAAAAAAAAAGGGTGAAATTCAGCTTGTAATAAGAATATTAAATTGGAATTATTATGCACCTTAAAGTTCCTGATCGCTGGTCATTTTATGTTTGATTGAAAAATGTATGACCTTTTGTTGAAGGAAATCTCAGCAGATCTCTGTAACCGCTGGTTCTTTATTAAAAAGTTGTCCTTTCCTTGTTAATCTCTTGATTCATTAATTAATGTGTCTTCTCCCCACCTTGTTTGGTTTCCCAGAGGGTTTGAAGGAGTACTTCTGCAAGTACGGCGAGGTGAAGGAGTGTATGGTGATGCGAGATCCGGTTACTAAGCGCTCGAGGTGAGGGAGCTGTGAGGCCGGATTCTCTGCCGGAGCTGAAAGTTTATCTGACCTCCGTGATTCCTCTCTGCTCTTCATAACGTATCATTACATGTCAACATCGGTTTCTGTGTCATTAATACCTTCCCCCCCTCTCCCTGGTGTCTGCAGAGGGTTTGGATTCGTCACCTTTGTTGATCAGGCCGGCGTGGATAAAGTTTTGGCCCAAACCCGGCACGAGTTGGACTCAAAAACAGTGAGTTCTCTGTATTTACTTCCCACCACCGGCTAATCCCATCGCTCGGTGTTTGATTAGAGGATTTTCCAATAATCCGCCATTGTTTGTACGTTTACTAAGGTTCCACTACGTCGATGTGTTTCTCAAACCGTGCCTGTGTCCGCCGCCACACCTCAGATGCGAGCGCTTTACGTGATTCAGTCAGAGACACATGGGAGAGTTTGCTCTGCAGGGAAGAAAATGTCACCCCGTGTCAATTTCCATAGAAACAAGAGGGAGCGGGCAGGATCGCTCTCACTGCCAATCTTTGATTTGTTCTCCAGGAACTAAAACTTTCTTTCTGCTTTTTTTTTTTTTTTTTATATCCCTAGGGGTAGAATTGACCCCCCCCTAGAAAAAAAAAAGTTTCTCAATGGAGCAACCTGAAACCTTAAAGGTGTGAATTGTAAAAAGCATTAACAAACAAACTCGTCACAGCTTCCTGTTGAAGAATAAAACTGAGAATGTGGCGATGATAAAGCCCCCCCCTTTCACCTAATGTGAATTGTAACTTTAAAATGCATTAATCGCCTGTGTTGCAGTGTGTGTGTGTGTGTGTGTGTGTGTGTCTGTCTGTGTGTGTGTGTGTCTTTTTGTCAGTAATGAATGTGGGCCGGTCTGGGAACAATGTGGCCCGATGGTCGCCATAGGGACCAGCTGCCCCCGCCTCTCCCTCTCCTCTGTGGGAGTGGTGATGGCTGCTGGTTAGTCTCTGTATTGAAATGAGGGGAGGCTATTTCTTCTTTCCCCTTTTGTGCTCTGCGCGATGCACCTTCTCAAAATCCTTGGTGGATAAGTGGAGGTGCTGGGGAGGGAAACGGAGAGGTGGATAAACAGGAAACTGGTTTGTTCCTGTAGGAAGTTACAAGGAAATGATTCTGAATCCAGAATGAGGGAATTGTTAGATAAGAGGAGTCGAACTGATTTGTTTTGTGTTTTCGCCCGACTGCTATAGTGTCACTTGCAGGCACAACAGCTTTGACAAGTAGCGGCATCATGGTTGGACGCCACTAACTCGCCATGGGGTTTGTTTCCATAGTGACCCCCCCCCCCCCCCCCCGTGCCGTCCACAGTTGAAGAATGGCTCTGTCACAAAAGAAAAAAGGAAAGATAACAATGCACATCGATTACAATCATTTCTTGGATACCAGATATCAAGACGCAGCTAGTGGGGGCCGTTTATCCTCCCGTCGCCTCCTGATGATCAACTTCTTAAGTTTATTCTGAGACTCCAGAGATGACCATTCCCTCTTTAATTTGAGTTTCCTCCTCTTAACTTGTGCTAACTGTGCGCAGCCCCTGGGCCGTGGCAGGGCCCCTTGTGGCTGGCAGCTGGGTGTGTCGGTGACGTTTTTTGGTGGGGGCTGTGGCTGCCTCAGAGAGTGTGTGTCTGGCGTGGAGAAGGCTCAGTGATCAGCCACAGGGGTTGGATGGTGAGTAGAGTAGGCCTTTTTAGTCTGCTCACCCTGCCCCCCTCTCTCTCTCTCTCTCTCTCTCTCTCTCTCTCTCTCTCTCTCTCTCTCTCTCTCTCTCTCTCTCTCTCTCTCTCTCTCTCTCTCTCTCTCTCTCTCTCATGCTAACAGGTTATCCTGTTAGAGAGGGGAGAGAAAAGTTCTCCAGTGGCAACAGAAAGAATGTGCCATGCTGTGACCGACTGAACCGCTCCGGCACTGGAATTAACAGAGCTTTGCACAGCCCAGAGGCTAAAGAGCAAATACAGTGCCGCAGAGGAATTTATTGGTTCTTATTGTGTTGAAGGACAGACTCCCCTGGTTTTGACCAGTGGGTTTTACTGTGATTTATGTAACTGCTGCTCTGTTAGCTGCCCCTTTGGGTGCCCTCCCAGCTTCCTGCTATCTGTAAAGTTAGTGACGGCCGATGCAAACTGCACCTTGTGTGGGACAAAGTTTCCATTCAAGTGCAGCGCCAAGGTGCACAGCAGAGAGGTTAACAACACAGTCACACAGCTCTTTGCTGGGTTGCATCAGGCCCCTGTTAACCATTTCCATGCTGACCTGAGTGGAAAGAAGAGCGAGAGAGGGGGGAAGGCAGGTTAACTCCATCTGTGATTAGTGTGGCTCTCCTAACTAATAGGATTGGAGTCAACCAGCTTGTTCCTCAGAGTTGTTGAGTGCTGCCCAATCGGCATGTTGCGTTAAGTGCGTTCCCAGCTCAGGCTGTGACGGGCAGCGCGCTCGGCCAACTGTTGGTCCAAAGGGGATTGCCCTGATTTCATAAACCTCTCTTGGAATTACGTTCAGCTTCTTCCCTGTTACCTTGCTGCGAGTGCAGAGAGGTCAGGCCTCTGACACCTTGCAGTGACTTCACATGTCTTTATATAGGAGAAAGGTTACAGCTCTTCTCCACACATGTTTTATTACGTCTAAAAATATGCTCTGCTTGTAATAATATCAATTTGTGTCTGATGTGGTTTTTAATCAAGAACCTAATTAAAAATTATTTAAATTATAGCAACACCTGTCTCTTACAAGATGTCACACAGAAACCCTCCATGTTTCAAGTTTCCGCACATGTGAGTTGCACACTTGATGTGACGGATCGTGCTCGTGTGTAAACGTCTTTAAAGGAATACTTCACACACAAAATGACATTTACTCCCTCCCTGCACCTCGAATTATAAACAAAACTGCATCAAATCATCCGTTTGACACGCAGCTCGTGCAGTATAATGCAAAACACTCACACGCCTGCGCAAGCGTGAGAGTGTTTTTAAAAAGGAAGGTTTTAGCAAGAAATCATGTGGTTGTGAGGTAGTGAGCATACGACTGCACGAGTTCATAAACAGAGGATTTGATGCATTTACTTTGGCATGCACTCGTCATTTTGAAGGTGAGGTATTGCTTTAAACTCAGACTGTAGATCCGTGCAAAGAGATTCCCTCTCATCAGATGAATGTGAAAACATCTGGACGTTTAAATACTTCACTTTGCTACGATCCAACCTCTTTCTTTCTCCACCAAACAAACCGATGATTCTTTTAACACAGCCACTTTATCTGTTTAACGTCCACAATTTCCTCCCCACGGATGTGCTGCCATGTGTTTGATTTTGTTTGTTTGTGTGTCTTGTTTGTTTTTGAATGTGCACAGGGGTGTTGGACATCAGGAGGGTTGGTGACCGCAGGTGACTATCAGAGTAGTCTAGCCACCATAGAAACTAAACAGTAGACTCTGCATCTGATCCTCCAGTCTTAGCCTTTAGTCTTCTCACTCTGCTCTCTAGAACAAAAGAAGAAGAACAAGAAAAGGCAAAACTTTGCAGTGATGTCAACAACACTGTTACCCTTACTCTGGTGAACGCATGCGGTTTACCAGAGAGACTCTGTAGCTCTCTACTGTAGTTCAACTCTAGCCTCTCATGGTTACGGACTAATCTTAGCGCTGTACTGT
The DNA here is from genome assembly GCF_900634415.1 of Cottoperca gobio. Taxonomy (NCBI): domain Eukaryota; kingdom Metazoa; phylum Chordata; class Actinopteri; order Perciformes; family Bovichtidae; genus Cottoperca; species Cottoperca gobio. The sequence goes on from NC_041363.1 coordinate 3,958,593, forward strand.
CTCACCATCTGTTAGTGTAACAGCAGTACAGTGTGGAGTAGCCTAGTTGTTCTCTAGCTCTATTAGACCAGCATAGACTAATATAGAGGTCTCAAATTCCAATTTTTACAGCCTGTCTATGAATGCATCCTCATGGCATGGTGTGGTTCTCTCTCCAATCTTCAGTGGGCTGGACCACATTATGTTGTTTCTTTGTTGTTGTAGTTGTAGTGTGAAGCAGAGGTGGGGGGGCCACGGTCACATGACTTGACTCGAGTCAGATTTGAGTGGCAATGAGGACTTGAGACTCGCCACTGATGAAAGACTCGACTTTGATTTGAGACAGGTGACTCGAAAAGGACTTCTTTTTTTATTCATTTGAAACAGCAAACCTGGCAACCTGTTAAGGAGGGGTGGGGTGGGAGGGGGGGGGATCCATCCATGTAAGAATTCAGCTTCTGAATTGATTGAAAGCTACACATTGTGACTGATGGACGGTTATCCTACACACCAAGTTGTGCAAGTTTAACATGTTATTTTGTGTACAATTTATTTAGGAAATTGCCAAATAATAAAATAAAGAGATAAACAATTGTATTTATTCATTTTTGTGTAACTGGAACTTATAAATTGAGAAATACTCTTTAGTAAAAAGTGCAGCGTGATGATTGTTATCAGTTGATATGTTTTCAAACATAAACACAATCTTATACAAAGTTTAATCTGCTTTCATGCCATCATTTGCCGCACCTTTATCAGAATTAACAGACTGTTCATTTATTAATTGAATGCATGTTATATGAACAAACCAGCGTAACATGTTTTATTAAGTGTGCGCTCATCTATAATTGAATCATTTCCATGGTGTTTTATTTATTCATCACTTTAACTGGAAATCATTTTATTATCGCAAAAATTGCTTTTCTAATTGGGACGGTTTATTCAGAGACTCGACTCGCTTCCTTCTCACCGTGTTTGTGACTCGCTCGGACTCGAAGGTTAAGATTTGTGACTCTCACGTGTGTGACTTCCCCCCCACCTCTGGTGTTAAGATTCATGAAGGTGAAGACGGTGTAAACGTAAAGGAGCTGCAGGGCAGAGGACGATCCGGAGGATGAATGATCAAACAAACAAACACAAACAAACAAAATATGTGTGGATCTTGCTGTCAGTGTGGTTTTGACTGACAGCTCCCCCCCTCCCCTGTGTCTTCCTCTCCCTCTCTTTCGGACACGCTTGTCCTCCCTCTCGGGGCTCTCCTCCCCGAGGTGAGGCGTGTTTGTGATTGTAGTGCCCGTGTGAGATTCCAGGAGATCACATGTCACACGGTGGTGACGAGGGAGGCAGAGGTTCACTGGACATTCCCAGGCTCTCCACCTGAGCCCAGCTGCACACACACACACACACACACACACACACACACACACACACACACACACACACACACACACACACACACACACACACACACATTTACATGTACAATTCTTACGTCCTGCAGAATACCTGCAACCACTAGAAAACAACTATTTAAAGAAAACAGAATTATGTTATAGATAAATTAAGTGCTTTCAACTTGTAATGATCAAGTGGGTCGTTGGAATCAGAGGGGGGGGGGGGGGGGGACTAGAAATGAAGGTTTCACCAGGGAGACTCTCACACTACCATACCAGCTTCTTAAGATGTATTTAGATTCTAGATAAAGTTCTGCTTCATCCTTCTGCGACGGCAGATTCACCCTGTAGATGGAGAACACGATGTTTAACACGGGGGTTAAGCGAGAGAGGAGCCGGTATAAAGCCTGACGATGACTTTGTATAAGACGTCGATGATCGAATGAATGAATTGTGCGCCTGCCGTCTCTAAATATTGTTCAGCCACGACTATTTTTCATTCATACAAATGTTCCTTTATACTTTATCCTGTATGAATGAAGTTTCATTCAGTGCGGTCTTTAAAGGTTTTACATCTAACCTGCAGAAACCCTGTTGCTTTGATGTGGGACTGGTGCGATGTCAGAGTTCACCGAGGGGACGGCGTCTGAATCACAGCACAACACTAACCCGTCCTGTCTTTTTCTGTATTCTCCTCCGCAGATCGACCCAAAGGTTGCATTCCCTCGCAGAGCTCAGCCCAAGGTGAGTCAAAGAAAGCTGCTAGTTAGTGGCGTCGTCCGTCTCTTATCGGGGCTAATGCCTCGTAATCTGATGAACTCGAGCAGCGCTGACGTCACTGAACTTAAGCCATCGTGCGTTAACAAAACCTTTTCTGTTGTCTCCACCATGACTCCTTCTTGTTTCCTTCGTCCAAAACGTGTCCGCCGGTAAAGATATGGCAACATTGTTTCCACTGCAGAAGCTATTCACGCGTGATCTTGTGATTCCCGCGTGATGTCGCATTGCTGCGTCTCAGGGTACCGTGATTCGAGCAGACATGGAGGAGAGGGAAGTTGTAAATACAGAACATTTACATACGTACTTTATTTTGACAGTGTTTTTGAACATTGCTTTATATCGCACGGACTATTTACACCTTTTAAAAACTGTAACTCTTGAAATCCTCAGGAACCTGTTTTGTTTTTACTGTTTTTTAGTTTTTAAACTAAAAGAAGAAAATAATCAAATGTGGAGTCCAGTATAGAGTTTCTAAAACCATTTTTAATTGAATTTACAGATCAGCTGTTGTACCGTGATACATATATAGTGACAGGAGACGTGACAGCCCTCGCATAGATGTTGTAGAGTTCGACGTCATGCATGAGTTTTTGTAACGTGCAACTTTGTAAAAAGAAACATGTCGGCATCGATAACAATAATTGCTAAAGCTCAGTGCGTGTGCAGCCGCGTCACCTTTACCTCAACACAACAGGTTTGCAGAAACTGCTGCGTCATAGGTTGTTGCATTGGCCCTGGTGACCCAACACATTTTAAATTAATTACACATAATAGAACAACATGAATCACTGAAATGGCTGAATGTAATATTCATGCACAGTATTGTCCCATGATGCAATGCTCAAGGGTTAGTGGAAAAAACTGCTGGAAAAAAATGATATATTTAAATATAAATGAGTAATTTCTAATAATGACCTAATGTCACAGTTTGACTTGCACGTACACGCAGCTTGTGTTTTATCCTGTTAGTACAAAACAGGTATTTCTTGTATGCTTACAGACTCTTAATGGGTGTAAAGCTGTTTCCTCGTATCTGATTCATCACTAAATTCTAAGGAAATGGGATCCGCTTACTGTGATATTATTCATATACAGCACTGAACGATAGCACTTGTGTTAGGTGCTGTTTGTCTTCCCCTTTGTGCGACTGAGCAGAGCGAAACAAAGTGGAAGTGATGCAAAAGACCAAACATAATCACATGTGCCGACTGTTTGCTGTAAGTCTGCAAACATCACATGTTAAACAGATGCAGGTAACATCACAGGGTTTAATAATGGCCCCCGCCAACCCAACTAGAAACAATATATTCAAATATAATTAGAAATCATGTATGTGTGTGTTAATATTTAACACAATTACAGTTGGTCAGGGAGAAGTTCTCCTAAAGCCTCTCCTTAGAACACACGGCGCGCTTTACAGAGACGCTGTGGAAACACGTTTCACCTTCTCATTATTCATCGAGAGCAATAAAAACCTTTTATAAGACTTTGAAGTTGAAGTTGTACTTAAAGAAAGTGAAGTTTTCTGTAATTTCTCATCTAAATGAGCTTTTAACAAGAAGATAATGACGATTGTACTTGTGATTTTGGGGGCCGTGGTGAGACAAGTAACAATTACAGCAACAGTAGAAATGAACACGGCTGTGTTACTGAGTAATGTACATTTAGCGACATGTGACACTAGTAGAGCAATAGATTATTAGATTATTAAAGCGTAGAGCTGCAACTAGAGATTATTTTCATTGTCGATTAATCTGCGGATTATTGATTTGAGCGATAAAATGTTAGAAAATAGTGAAAAATGACCAAAGTGATGTTTTTAAATGTCTTGTTTTATCATTTCCAAACCCAAATATTTAAAAAGAAGAAGAAGAAAAGCAGGAAATCTTCATATTTTAGAGGCTGAAAACAGCTTTTTGTGACATTTCTGCATGAAAAAATACTTTTAATTGAATTAAATGAATTATTTGTCTGTGAATCGGTTCTTTCAGCTCGAGCAGAGTCACTGTATCTCAGAATCGTAGGTTTTCACATACAAGGAGTTTGCTTTGGTGTATAATGATGCAAACATAAACACTGAGAGAAATTAAAATGTAAAATAAGAGCAAATATAGAATTGTTATAAAAATATTATAAAATCCAAAACAGAAATGTACAAAAAAGGAAATCCGTCGTATATCGTTTAATTAAAAATGTAAAAGACGAGAACAGACAGTTCATCTTTGTCCTCCTCTTACAGTTAGTGACTCGAACCAAGAAGATCTTTGTGGGAGGCCTGTCCGTGAACACCACCATCGAGGACGTGAAGCAGTACTTCGACCAGTTTGGGAAGGTGAGTTATGCGTAGAGTTAAAGATGGTGGGACGCCACGCTGTAGTGGAAATGAGGAGAACGTTTGTCGGCTGTCGTGGATTCACAGAGAAATCGACAGCTCACGTAGTACCACATCCCACCAGCTCACAGTTATTCACCACAAACTCTCTGAGAGAAACTTCACTTTGGAGTCGAGAGACCGCCTTGAAGTGAAGGGGTTACTGCGAGGAGGAGGAGGAGGAGGAGGAGGAGGAGGAGGAGGAGGGAGAGAGAAACGCTTTGGAGAGGGTAGGAAGGGAAAAATAACGAGGCTGAGAGGCTTCGGGAGCAGCAGGCGAAGTTAGGGGGACTTGAAGAGGGAGAGAGGGGGGAGAAAAGTTTTGTAGTGAGTGTGTGGTGATGGTGAGGAAGGAGGAGGGATTATCAGAATCTGAATTAATCTGATGTAACAGCTGCTCCTACCCACAACCCCCTCCTAGCCCGTTACCGTGGTGACCTGGCTTGCCCATTGTCCCCAAGTAATTCTGCGGGTAAGGGGTTTTTGTTCTGAAGGAGGAGGGATGAGGTGGTGTTTGGGGGTGTTAGCATGAGTGTGTGTGTGTCGGGTGGGGGTCAACTCAGGAGTTCAGCCCCATTAAAAGAGACGAAAGCAAAAAAAAACCGGCAAATTTATAACTTCATTTCATTTTTTGTGCGGTTTTTTTTATGTTTCTATAAAAAGTTTTGTCCAAGTTCTCGAGGACTCTGGCAGACATGAGGCAGAGAATAGAGGATGGGCTGACGAGGGGGGGGGGGGCGGGAGGTTTGTGCAGGCGTTAGAGAGGGAACTGGGGCAAAGATGGGGTTTGAGGGGGGGGTTTACGGGGGGCCATTATGCCTCTGTACAAAGCTGGGCAAATATTTAGTTAGTTTGTCCAGAAGTTATCTGCATACTGGAAGTTTCTGGATTGTTCACACAGAAAATGTGTCTTTTAATGTGACACTGACCATCAACGACAACATGTGTGTCATGATCTGTTGATTATCTGTCGTAGAGGAGGACAAACAATTCACATTTAAGGGTACTTTGTACTTTCTTTTCCTTAAAAAATCACAATAGTTGCAATTAATCTAACGTCCATTAATCTCTGCCGCTCTACATAACGAAAAACTAAAACTATAAACCTTTCCAGCAAAGTGCAGGTGGACAATCTTCACCTCAAAGTCAAACATGTGACGTCTCCGTTTTAGCCGCCGCTTTTTCCGACTGCTGTGGCACTTTATTTTCAACGGTTTGACCTCGAGTTTCCCTGCGCTCCCTCCTCAATCATAACGTCTAGATGAATTTTTGCCGAGAGAGATATCGAGGGATGGACGGTGAAATGTAGGCTCCAGCCATCCATGGAAGTTCCTGATTAGACTGCCTCACTGGACCTTTTGTGTCCCGTCCTGGTGAGGACAAAGGAGCGCGGAGAGGGATGGGCAGGGGATAACAGGGAAGATGAGAGGTGGGAAAGAAAAAAAAAAGGATAAGAGGGAATATTGTCCGGCGGTACGCCATTAAAATGTCCAGTGTTTGAAATATCAACCAATGATGTGCACTTAACTCAGTGTGAGGTGTTTAATGGGCGTGGTTGGGATGTTTTGATTGCATCTTCCAGGGGGATTGTGTGTTCACGGTGAGATTGTAGAGGTTCCCGTGTCAGCTCAAATTCAGATCTCTAGCATGAATCACAAAATAGCAATCTTGACCGTTGGTCTCCTTACAATTGATTGTTTAAAGAGTTGTCTGCTTGTGGCTGTTTCTCGTGTCAGACAGCGGTAAAGGGTCGCACATGTTGCAGGCGAGTAAATGTCAGGCTGGAAGGAAGCCGTGACTTGAGACGCATCAGAGTAACTAACAGGTCCCCTTTCACACTGACACTCCTCACTCACCTTTGACCTTTCTGTAGGCACACTGCCCTCGGGGGTCCACACTATGACACATTATTCAGTGGACTATATCCAGTAAACTTATTATAGACCGAGAGCACAGATTCATTTACCAAATGTTTATTTGTGTGCAGACATGAGAGAGGGGGGAGAGAAAAACAACAGGTCAACTTTGACATAAGAAACTCACTGTGTGTGTGTGTGAGTGTGTTTATGTGTGTAGAATAGACACCTGTGTCTTTGCTCTATAAAGGGAGGCTGGGCCGAAGGGAGAGGTCAAAGGGAGAAGAGGAGGAGGAATTATGGCTGACTGTGCCAACAAACAAAGCCTCGAGGCCTCTTTGTTCTGCCTCTCCTTTTGTCTCTCCTCTTTCTCCTCCCTTTCCACTTTGACCCAATCTTTTTTTTTCCCCTTCCTTCCCTCTCTACAGGACTCTCTGTGCTTTCTCTCTTTCACCATATCTCCACCTGTCGCTTTTCCTCTCTCGCTATCAGCTCTCCCCTCTCATCGAATCTCCACCTGCCGACAGGATTCACCTTTCTGCTCGTGACTGGCTCCTTTTTCTTTTTTCTTTTCTCTCTTTGCGGCCCTCTTTGTCTCACTGGCAGTCTCCCACTATTCATAAAGCATATTTGATGTTGGCTCGAGCTCTTTTATATGGACTTTTTGTACAGTTGCCATGGGAATGTCAAACTTTGAGAGAAAGGCTCGCTGTGAGAGGGATTGTGACCCAGGCAGCAAATACGACTTCCAACTTTTCATGCCGCCCATTATGTCTGTTAAATACAGGGCCAGGGCTTGTTGTACAGTACTTCTTCATATGTTCCTGCTCTTCGTAACCTGTCGCTCGTCTCTTCTACTTCCCTCTCCCCCCCTCCTTTCTGTCCATCTGTTGCTGAGCCTCCCTGCAGAACTTGAGAAGGGCTGAGGTCAGGCAATATGCCGTGTGGCAAGAGACAGAGCGCCGCCTAAAAAAGCTGTGTTGTTTGTCTCCCCTCAGGTCGACGATGCCATGCTCATGTTCGACAAGACCACCAACAGACACAGAGGTGAGACCGGGGTGACCCATCTTCCTGCACGTTTATTCCCTAAATCTCTCCTGCTTTTTGTCGATTTACTCCTCTTCCTCCAGTCCTTCCAGGGTATCTATTGATCCCCCCCTCCGCCCCCCGCAGGCCTCCTTCCTGTGGGCTGAGCTGAAGGAGAGGAACGGGGCTAGTCTAATTAGCCAGTCCGTTAATCTGGATCAGGATAAAGCCTCCTTAAGCACCTCCTCCCCACCCTGGGACTGATCGATTATGACAGCCTACCAGCTTTGCCCGGGCCTTCTGGCCAGGGAGGGAGGGAAGAAAGGATGAGTGCACTATAGCGCCATTGCAGGGAAGGGGAGGGGGGGGGGGCAAATGTGTTAAGCGGCTATTACAGCACTGATTACAGGAGACTATTAGCTGTACTGCTGCACAGAAAGGCCCTACTGTCTAAATCCAACATACTGTGTGAAATTTCCTTACTCTGCAACTCGTCCTCTGCAGGGTTCGGCTTTGTGACGTTTGAGAACGAGGATGTGGTGGAGAAAGTCTGCGAGATCCACTTCCACGAGATCAACAACAAAATGGTGAGCGGCTTGAAAAGAACAAGACGCTCTGACACCACCGTGTTATGCAGAACCTTTGAAGTACTGATTTGTCTTTTTGTGTGGAAACAGGTGGAGTGTAAGAAAGCTCAGCCCAAGGAGGTGATGTCTCCCACGGGCTCAGCCAGGGGGCGCTCTCGCGTGATGCCCTATGGGATGGACGCCTTCATGCTGGGCATTGGCATGCTAGGTACGGTATTATTGATCGTCGCAGGAAGGATGTGGCTGCATACGTGAACATGACAATAAGTATTCCTGCAGGCCGCAGCTGTCTTAAAGGTCACATGAGGCCTCACGGGGAGAAAGCTGACCGCTCCACTCAGCTCACAACTCGCCACCGTGCAGCCATAATTATCTGGACCTCAGACTTTAGAAGTGGCGTGAAAAAAGAAAAGAAATCTACTGCTTCGTAGAAACTGTGAATATTTAGTTTTATGCAGTGTTTTTTTTACCTGCAGCTTAACATATTCAAAGTATTAATTAGTCGGATCCAGCCGGCTTTCATTAACGGAAACTATGACTAAATATATTCGTCAGCAACCTTTCTTTCCATGAAGACGACACGAGACGGCTCACTAACTGAGACAACATGCAATATTGTTGACGAAGAGGAGAATAAAGTGGAGTTTAAAAAAGGAAAACTTTACTAAAAGCTCTCTTTATGTAATATTATACAGTCAGGAGGACTCGGAGGAACTCAGTTAAAGTAAACAAGCTGATACTTTGGCAAGAATACATTTAATACAATCTGATGACTTCAAATGTGAGTGAACTAAAACAGGATGAGGTTCACTAAATATGATAAAGAAGGACATTTAACAAAAATATCTGTCAAAATAAACACTCCAGTTACACATTAAATTATAGTTTCATAATGGTTCATGTGTTATGAAAGTTAGCACTCCAGTAATTCAGGATTGCACTTAGACAAGTGACGGATAATATTAAACAAAAGAGTTGAAATAGAAGATTTAGAGGCAGAAGATATCCTGACTCCGTCTCAAGTTACATTTCCCATAATGCAACCCTTTAAACGGCCGTATAGCCAGTTTGTAACTCAGACTTTCTTGTTAGAAATGTCTTGGTGTCGAGCTCAGGGCGAGATCATGCTACCACCTACTGTTCAGTGTGAGAACAGCAGCTTTCTCTTCAGGGTTCAGTGCAGTGCAGAGGATATCACACTTTGGTATCTGGAAGTGCTCGTAATCTGCACAGAAATCTGACTGTAGTTTGGTCTTGTTGTTTGTTCAAAGTGCGCAGACTTCACTGGGGAAAAAGGCATTTATGTGCTCTGCTCTCCTCCGTTGAAATAGCCTTAAAAAAGATTTTAAACCAAGTGAACTGGTCTCTTAAAGCTCTTATAAGTACAATGGGGAATTAATGTGTTGGTACTCGTCACTGTGCAGGTATTTTAATATTTCAACACCTTGTCCATGTTCATTTTGCAATATTCTTGTAAATATTCTTATAAAATTGTCCTTACTCCAAATGCATGGTATCCAGATTTTAACAGTGGTTTTGTTTGCGCAGGTTATCCCGGCTTCCAGACAGCCACCTACACCAGCCGGAGCTACGCTGGCATCACTCCTGGATATACCTTCCAGTATCCGGGTAATCACAGCACACTTTCTGCTCCACACACACACACACTTTCTGCTCCTCACACACACACTTTCTGCTCCTCACACACTTTCTGCTCCTCACACACACTTTCTGCTCCTCACACACTTTCTGCTCCTCACACACACACACACACTTTCTGCTCCTCACACACACACACTTTCTGCTCCTCACACACACACACTTTTTGCTCCTCACACACACACTTTCTGCTCCTCACACACTTTCTGCTTCTCACACACTTTCTGCTCCTCACACACACACACACACACACACTTTCTGCTCCTCACACACACACTTTCTGCTCCTCACACACTTTCTGCTCCTCACACACACACTTTCTGCTCCTCACACACTTTCTGCTCCTCACACACTTGTTTCTGTCATGTAAACTGAGGAATAGATACACAGCCATGTTGATTTAGCAGGTGCACGTTGATGGGTGAGACATAAAAGTACATTTCTTTAGAGTTTGTCTCGGTGGTCACCTGTCATGCAGTGAAAGCACAGATACTAAACTCATTGTTGTGTCCCTTGTAGCGTTCAGTATACACACTCAAACATACACTGTGTTTAGGGATAGAAGGGAACGAAAGGTGTGCTCATTGTAGTTAAATAATCTTAAATGACTTGCAGCAAAGAAGAAGAATTTTACACACATTTTGATGTTAAAAAAAAATCTGTTCTTGGAAACTCTGTGCGGCTGCACTTTAAGGAACAGCGGTGCTTTGAGCTAAATGCTAACATCAGTATGCTAACATGCTGTCGTTTAGCATTTACAATGTCCACCACCATCAGTTAACATTTGCTAATTAATACTTAACACAAAGCACCAGGAGTGTCCAGCTGAATAGATGAATCAATTAAATGAAATTGCAAAGTGAAACATTGGTTCACACCATCATCTTGAAAGTACGCCTTTATTTTGAAATTCCGTCCATTGCACTTAAACATGAGAAATGTGACAGTTTATAGTGAACAACAGGTGTATTTGTATACTTTCTATTAAAAAGAATAGTCTGTCTTTTCATTTAAATGTCAGGAAAAGCCCAGTAAAATCATATTTAAGTAGCTTTTTGTAAGTTAATATAAATGTAACACCCTGATGGGAATGTCATTATTTTTGCAGGTATTTGCTCATAAACCAAAGTATTGGACACATTTAATTATGACCTAATGACGGTGCTCGAGGAAAAACACCTTGAATATTGGTAACAAATATCACAGCAGTCCATCCACTAGTTTCAACATAGTTAAATATGTAATTATACCTTAATCAGCAGGTGAGCAGGGTTTTCACAGGTCATTAAGAAGTGACATGCTGTCACAAATACAAACATGTTGAAGCGCCTGAAACTCTGTGAGTGTGTGTGTGTGTGTGTGTGTGTATGGCAGTGTATGATGAAATCAAAGCACACTCTTGAATTGAAGTTGTAACGTTTGCTGTATTTCTTACTGATTTTTAACACCACTTTATTGACTTTAAAGCATTTTTCCATCCTTTAATTCTTGTTGGCATTCCTCAAACCTTGTGTATTCCAATATGTGCTCTCCATACCTCCCTGTGTGTGTGTGTGTGTGTGTGTGTTCTCCGTGTGTCTCAACAGCACTCTGATGTTTCTGTTTTAGAGTTCCACTTAGAGAGGACTCCCCTTCTGACTTCACCCCACCCCCCTGAGCTCACAGGTCAGTCAGTCCCTCCTCTGGACTTTACAAGCAGCATGTTGTCAGTCTGCTACACTCTCTGGTCTGCATGTTTGTGTTCGTCAGGCCTCCTCGCGCTCTTCCTGAAGGCAGGGTTGCTGACAGTAATGAGGAAGGTTTCACTTTAAAGGCTCCCTGCAGTGCCCTAAAGAACTGTCTCTGTTATATATGATCCTCAGCAGTGTTAACTTTGTACTTTATACTTTATTTAGGATCCCTGTTAGTCATTACTGCAGTATTCTGCCTGGGGTCCACATGCAAGACATTCATCACATCACAGTTTTGACGAAATAATCTGTAACGTCACAATACATAATGTAAATATATAAACATTACCTACTACTTCCTTGTATTTACTTCAATATTCCTTGTAATTAGGGCTGCAACTAACAAATATTTTCATTATCGATTCATCTGCCGATTATTTTCTAGATGAATTGAATTGTTTAGTCTATAAAATGTCAGAAAATTGTGAAAAACGTCAATTTAATTCTAACGTGATGTCTTTAAAACCCAAAGATGTTCACTTTAATTTGCATATTCTGTCAATCGACTAGTCGTTGCAGCTCTAGTTGAAATGATCAGAAAGTTCCCGGGGTCACTGCAGTGAGACTTTTAAGTTGTGTTATTAGTTAGTTGTTATGTGTTTGCACACCAAGACGTCTAACCTGGATCTTTGCCCTTCTGTCTCTTTAGCTATTCCTCTGACTGCATATGGACCAATGGCAGCAGCGGCGGCGGCAGCAGCAGTAGTTAGAGGTATGAACTTTTAACTTATTTCTATCGCTTTATCTCCCTCCCTCAACGCTCACACACACATACGTGTAATTAATTTGCCAAAAAAGAGACAAAACGCACAATAATCAAATTAATTTGACTAAATATTATTTATTTTTCCTTAGAATAAATATCGTTAATTTGAATTTTATGGCCATGTGTAGTGAAAATCTGATATTTTAATATTATAACAATAGAAAATAGAAAGTAGTACAGTGTGTGTAGAAATGTGCAAAATATTGACCAGGTGAAATTTTAAATTTAAAAAGAAGTTGCTCACTTGTCTTAACACTAAAATCGTTACGTGATTTGATGACAACTTGATGCTCTGCAGTATTAACTTACATTTTAGTCTCCAACTCCAAAAGAGAAATATCTCTTTGAAATATAATATAGAAATACAACTTTGTCTGTCGAGTGGTACAGTTTACAACCAAAACAATAAAGTTGCAAGTAATGAAACCAAAATAATGAGCTCAAAGACGCTAAAATGCTCCATAGTGTCACTACGCACGAACACTGCTGCATTAGAGCCATGGTAATTATAAAGATACTGATTATAGGATTATAATTTAAGAAAGGGGGATTAGGACCTTTCACAGGTCAAGAAAATCTGAAAATTGTCGTTGTCTTTATTTGACTTTTAGGCTCTACCCCGTCTCGCACAGCTGGATTTTTAGGTACGAGCAGCCCGGGGCCGATGGCGGACCTTTACGGAACAGCCGGTCAGGAGTCTGCAGTCAGCAGTTACCTCAGCGCTGCGAGCCCCGCACCCAGCTCTGGATTCAGCCACGGTTTGGGGGTAAGACAACCTCTCTACTTATTACTTTATTATTTTAGGAACTTTCAGCTCTGTATTGAACTAGTTTCTGTCTCCACTCCTAAATTTAAGTGCACAAGATTACATAATGAAAAAGAAATGTTATTCTGGGTCGCTATTGTTGCTTCCACCTTTTATATTATATTTAATTGTTTTCCTACAACTGCAGGTGGAGCAGAAGGGCAGCAGACACATTTTAAAGCAACAGTTCAACATTTTGGGAAATACGCTTGTTTGCTTTCTTGCTCAGAGTTAGATATATTTCTTTTTTTTATTATTATTCGAATGTCAACGTTATGAATGAAGCTTTGAAAATGCAACAAGAATAAAATACAATATAGATAAATACATTGCAATGGAAATAAATTCACACAGAGATAAAAGCAGTGTTTATGTCTGTCCATTTAATATGACTCTACATCCAGCAGTTAGCTTAGCATAAAGACTGGCAGCAGCTATCTTTAGCTTAGCATAAAGACTGGCAGCAGCTAGCTTTGGCTTAGCATAAAGACTGGCAGCTAGCTTTGGCTTAGCATAAAGACTGGCAGCAGCTATCTTTGGCTAAGCATAAAGACTGGCAGCTAGATTTAGCTTAGCATAAAGACTTGCAACAGCTAGCTTTGGCTTAGCATAAAGACAGGCAGCTAGCTTTAGCTTAGCATAAAGACTGGCAGCAGCTAGCTTTGGCTTAGCATAAAGACTGGCAGCTAGCTTTAGCTTAGCATAAAGACTCGCAACAGCTAGCTTTGGCTTAGCATAAAGACTGGCAGCTAGCTTTAGCTTAGCATAAAGAATCGCAGCAGCTAGCTTTGGCTTAGCATAAAGACTGGCAGCTAGATTTAGCTTAGCATAAAGACTTGCAACAGCTAGCTTTGGCTTAGCATAAAGACTGGCAGCTAGCTTTGGCTTAGCATAAAGACTGGCAGCAGCTATCTTTGGCTAAGCATAAAGACTGGCAGCTAGATTTAGCTTAGCATAAAGACTTGCAACAGCTAGCTTTGGCTTAGCATAAAGACAGGCAGCTAGCTTTAGCTTAGCATAAAGACTGGCAGCAGCTAGCTTTGGCTTAGCATAAAGACTGGCAGCTAGCTTTAGCGTAGCATAAAGACTCGCAGCAGCTAGCTTTGGCTTAGCATAAAGACTGGCAGCAGCTAGCTTTAGCTTAGCATAAAGACTCGCAACAGCTAGCTTTGGCTTAGCATAAAGACTGGCAGCTAGCTTTAGCTTAGCATAAAGAATCGCAGCAGCTAGCTTTGGCTTAGCATAAAGACTGGCAGCAGCTAGCTTTAGCTTAGCATAAAGACTCGCAACAGCTAGCTTTGCATCTTAACTCTGCAAGAAAAGCGAATAACTCTATTTCCCAAAATGTCTGAGTACTTGCTGTGAATTTGCTGACATTGATACTGATGTTGAATCCACGATGCTTTAAAAGTAACGCCATTGTTTATTTTAAATAATCTATTTCCATGTTCCACCATACAACCTTTTTTTGTGATATTTTGGATTTTTGTGATTTTTTTGTTTTTCTTCAAATGTGTGAACTTATTCAAAATGTGCATGAGAACTAGTGGATGGAAACTCACTTATTCATGTGCCTGTGTTTCTCAGCTGTGTGCCGTCATGACTCCGGGTGTGTGCAGTTATTCTTTCTAGCAGCTCACTTCAGTAAATTCAGATTTTTTTTTAAAAAGTTTAAATTTAAGTCTGAGAACAAAAAGTGAAAACGTGTATGCTTGCTCCCACAGGGCCCTTTGATCGCTACGGCCTTCACTAACGGCTATCACTGAGAGCGTAAGTCGCCGTCTTGTTCTTCATATGAGAGTGTTTTATTAGGACTCACCTGGGAGTAACCTGAGGGGTTTGTCTCGTGTCAGTGCAGAGCTGCAGACTACGAGCTGGAAGGAGTTGAAGCTGCTTTGGAGCTGATCTGGCCACGTCTCTGTGCAGTCCACCTCTCCGGGCTGGGGCAGCTGAGCCTCCACCCCTCCACCCTGGTGTCAGCCTGAACCCAGCCGACCCTACCGACGCCTCACTAAACTCCACCTCCCTGAGGAAAAAAAAAGAAGAAGAAAAAGTTCATAAAAGGAGCGAAAAAGTCACTTCCTGTAATAGCAACACATACAGATGCTGTATTTTTTAGAGTTTTTGTTTTTTTTCTGTCGTTATGTTTCACCTTGCTGTTTTTTTTTTTGTGATGACTGCGTTTGTTTCTTTATCTGTTTTTGTTTTATTGGGTTATATTTGAACCTGATCTCTCTGAGATAAGAGGAGGAAAAAACATCTCCAGGAGCTGTAATTTGTACTGGAAAAACTGTATATTTGTCACTAGTTCATACTGAATTTTAACAAAACATTTGTGATTAATACTATTTCTTGAAAATGTGTCACAAAGTGTATATCTTGGTAGGTTTTTAACAAAGACTTGTTACACTAATAATGGTCAGACGACAAAGGTCATTAGTCACAGTTACGTAATAGGCCTAAATGAGCTGTACAATTTTGTAAAATATTGTAAATATGACTCTGGTTTCTGGGGGGGCTCCGCTAATGTTTGTTATGTGGGAGGTGGGAGGCTTTTGGAGTAATAATACGATTGCTTCTTTCATCAAAGCGTATGTGTTTGAAAGCTTGACTGTTACGTATCATAGTTTCACATGAAGGTCAAAAACATTTCAGTATGTTTGTGTGTCAATATTAAACCAGCCACGTACTGTATTCCTCTCCAGGCGTTTTATAAAGTTCTGTTACTGCGTTTAAAAACTGCCTGAAACACTTTGAGTTCAGCAGGAGAGAGGCTGGAACAACACTTTTACTTTTTGGGGATATTTGCGTGTGAAAATGCTCCTCTTCCTCTCAGAAGAGGAAGAAAAAAAACATGCTGTTTTCTTACTTTGTCATATTGTTGTTTTAACTGTGATTTTCAATATGTGATGATTGTTTGTGAAGGAAAATGAAGGAGTAGTTTGCAGGAGCCGTCGTAACTCTGGTACGACTGCTCCGCTCGGCAGGTTGATGTTTGCGTGAGCGTGTCATGTGGTTTTATACACATGTTGTTTTTGTTTTTTTTTGGGGGGGGGGGGTGGTACCTCAGTTGCAAATGTGAAATTTTAATCTGACTTTTTTATTATTAAATTAACACCTATGTCAAAGTGAACCTTTTAGAAAGGTGGCTTTTCCAACAGGAAACGGGGGGGTCTTATTATTTCTTGTTTACCCCCCCGCCCAGTCCATCACTGCATATCCACTGGAGGTCACAGACTGTAGCAATGTGACAGCTATTTTTAGACCAAAACAATAATGTTCAGAGCTACTAGGACGTTGCACTGGCCGATCACGATGTGTTTTCCCTTGAACGTTAGCTTAAGAACAAAGCACTCGATCTACGAAGCTCCAGGTTTCTCATTTTGATACATCGCTCACACTGCTGCGGGCTACCATGGTAGTTCATACTTTGATGCTGTTTTCACTGAAATAACAATCTTGTCAACACTGTAACATTTTCTGATTTTCTTTTTCCTGTCATGTTTATTCCTTTGAAAAAAAAAAAACTTTTTAAAATTCCTAATAAATTATTTTAAAACATTCCATTTATGCGTCCTGTTTCAGCTTTGTTGCACTTAATGTGTTTTTTACTCTTGAATTACAGATTAAAGTAGACTTTTATAGTAATATTCTTCAATAGCATTAGATTAGCTTCTTCACAAGCATGTGAACTTCATGTATAACAGACACAAGAACCATATGTACACTGGAAAGAGAACAACTGGTGTTATTTTAATACATTCTCTAATTGTACTTCAGTTGTGCTAAATTACTATAAATATTTTGTAATAAATTACTAGAAATGTTGTATAAAAAACAACTTATTTGTGATTTTTCTTTATAAAATACACATTTTTCTAAATTACTATAAATGTATAAATTATTATACATTTGTATTTAATTACTACACATTTTCTATGTATATGCAACTAATTTGGGACAAATTATAAATGCGTACTAACTAGATTTGTACTAAATTGCTACACATTTCTAAGAAAATACTACAAATTTTTGAATAATTATAAATGTGTACTGAATTGCTTTACATTTCAAACTAATTACAATACATTTGTACTACATTACTATATATTTATAACATATAAAAGCCTGTGTTTTGCCCTTCCTCTTCCTGACACCAGTAGCATTCACTCCGTCTGTCTTCAGACTGATTCCCTCTCACATCTCTCTGCTGGCTCATTTCTCTCTTCCATCATCACTGCTCCACTGCCTCCACCTCCACTCCCCCAGTGTCTCAGCCCCGTGCTTCGCCTCTCTGCTTTTACTGTCTTGGGGGACGGCAGCCGGTCATGAAGTCCTCGCTGGACGGGAGCGCTGACCATCTGAAATGCGTGGAGGCTCAGGAGATCCCCCCTCTGAGGAACTTTCTCTGCCTCACCATGTTCACCTGTTTCTGCCCTGCATGGCCCATCAATATTGTGGCGCTGGTTTTCTCTGTGCTGGTGAGTAAAACAATGCTGAGAGATTTTTGGACATGTATATTTTCTATTTTTAAATAGCATAAGACACTTGACGTGATTTGTTTTTTTTAGTGAGGTTCAGTTATAGAGATCATATGGAGAAAATAGAACATTGTGGGATGATGATACATGTGAGGTCATATTGTACATGAACACTTTATTGCCATTTATATGTGGCGTGTCGGTATAAAGGTATAATATGTAACATTTCCACATTAAAATGTGACTAACTATGATGTTTTGTTGAGTTGTGTATCATTATCCCAAATCTTTCTGATAATTTACAAATCTAGAGAAACCATTTGAAACAATCTGTTTCTTTTGGTCTCCTGTGATGCCATCATATCCCCTTTGAGCATGCGTCATCGTTGTCGTCATAAATTCACTTTTTTGTGATTTTTAGGATCTTGTTCGTCGATGTTTTAACCAAATGAAGGATCTTAGTGACGTCTGGATCTAAGGTTATCAGAGAAACAAGCTGATCAAACATTAGTGGCAGCCGAACAGCGTCAAACAAACACTGATCTAAGGACTATCAAAGTGACATTATGTTTATAACTTCTTACTGTAATGTTCTACACAATGAATGTATCCCAACTGTGATTCAACGAGAGGGAAATATCTGGTAGATATTCTTCTTCAGACCAACACGTTTATGTCTGTCTGAGGCGAGACAGGTCTGTGTTGGGTCGACGTGCCAACAGCAGCTGTTACATCGGCGTAGCTGTGAGTAACAAGATGAGGGCATGATGCATCTCTCATTGCTAAGCACATTGGCATCAACACACATATGAATTAGAGATAACAAGAAAGGCAGGTGCAGCGAGAGACATTTGGATGCAAATTTGACACTGAATGTGTTTACTCTTCACAATACATGATCGTCCAAAGAATCTTACATTTCCTTTTGACTCACCTGCAGGCCCAAAAGAGCTATGACGAGCAGGACTATGCCGGCTCCAAGCGACTGGGTCGTAAAGCTCTCCACCTGGGGATTGCTTCTTTTGTCATTGGGCTTGTGATCATCACGGCATGCACCGTGGTGCACTTTACCACGGTATGAATGCAGCAGATATATGGTGCAAAAACAGAAGGACAGAAAGATTTCAAGTATCTTTTTCCTCCACAGCATTTGGTGTGAGGAGGTGGAAGTGGAGAAGAGTTGATGGAGAGATCAGCGCCACGGGAAGCAAAGCAGAAGCTCTGCTCCAGAGTCTCACTGTTGCTGCTGAATACGTCTTTATTTCACCTACTGTATGAATGATTTTGGAATAAAAGGGAATGAATGTAATAACATGCAATATTGTTAGAAGCAACATTAGTAGAGTTTGAGTTTCATGATACCCACGCTGCTTCAACAACTGCCTCAGTTCAAACCCATCGTTGACACCTGTTGCAGTTTAATGAGTCTGCGGGATCGTGTCCTCTGATATGTGATATCAACACTGTTACGAGGCTAAAAATAAGAGCATATCATCTTCAGGCTGTGATCCAGCACAATAATTACAGAGAGAACTAGAATTACCGCCTTGTGTTTGTTCGGCAAACACAATCCAAGTCCGTCCAAGAGTGTCATCACTTCATCATTTTATCATATTAGACATTATACGTCATAATTAGCGTTTGAATTCTTGAGTTATGGCCAAAAACATGTTTTGTGAGGTCACAGTGACCTTGACCTTTCACCACCAAATCTAATCAGTTCATCCTTGAGTCCAAGTGGATGTTTGTGCCAAATCTGAAGAAATTCCCTCCAGGTGTTCTTGAGATATTGTGTTGACGAGAATACGGCCTGTCGACGGCACAGAGACATAATAAAAGTTTAATCACCAATATATCAAGATGGAGGGTTTGTTTGATCCCGTGAGCTCCTGGATAGGTGCAGTAAAACCCAAAGAATTGAGTGAGGATGGGCTGGAAATGTCAAGCGGAGAAACCTACCTGCCAAATCATCAACTTTCACCAAACGAGCAAAGCCTTCGTTGCTGAAGTGGCTGCTTGGAGCAACTCAAGAACTTGTTGATGGAAACCAGCTGAAGAGGGAGGTCTTCTTAGCTTGGTTCGACCTTGTGGACCCCCGCTGATTTGAGGTGTTATGGCCCTACTTTACCTCCTAATTGGCTCAGTCGGCCATTATCATATATTGGTAAGCTGGATCACCGCTGGGAGGTTCAAAATTGGCTGGCAAAGTCTTGTGTCTGTAGAAATTATGCCGAGAGCAAAGGAGTAAACCACGTGTTTAAAACTGCATCCGTTTCACAACGTGCAGTTTTCCCCATAACAACTGATAACGACCATTTAATGGGTTGATAATATGTGTAAGAGGACTGGGAACAGAGATGTGGAGACCCGAAAGAGTTTCATTTAAAATGTTGGACCCAGAGTTTTCCAAAGATACCAAATATGTAATTTGGGGATATCAGTAATATCGTGCACAAACATCGGGTCTTTGAATACTTCACTCAGCTTCAATGAAGAGCTGGAACAAGCTGATAGTGAATATATTGGATACTTGTAATCTACTAAAGTGAAAATAAAAGGGGAAAGTGGATGCCAAGGGGTTAAGGTTGTCCAAAGTCAGTGGCTGCCATTATTATTAGTGATAATAATCTCTCTAAAAGGAAAAAGGATGACCTTTCCTTACACTGAAATACTGCTGACTCTTTGTTAAGAGTGTGTACAGTTACAGACATCGCATGAAACAGGAGAGCCGTGAGAACTCCTCGAAGAACTCAGTGTGATACGGGACGAGAGCGATCTCCTGCTGAGCAGCAGAAATCTGCTTTACAGGCCTCTCACTGGAAACCATACAGAAAATACAATAAAAAAATGTATATGCATCTTTTTAATTTAAAGGAAAACACAAGGCAGGAAGTTAAGTGACCTGGAACAAGAGGGAAAGGTGAGTTTCAAAACAAAACAGGAAGTGCAAGACGACACTAGACAAGCGTGACGGTAACTTAACATAACGTGACCTGAGAGGCATTAAACACTGAACATGAACTAAACTATAACATGACATAACATTAAATAATCTGACGGGACATGACATTATTCTGACAGAATGTCATCTAGGTTGTGACCCCTAAAATGTAGAGTTTTTTATTTTGATACTGACGTCTCTATAAGTCCCATATGAGCCAACGAGATCATCAGTGAGAAGATCAGCTATATATTCTATACATGTCTGTCACCGGGTCCGATTATGTTACGTTTTGTGGTTATGGTTGATACTGGGGCAGAATCAGCAAAGAGAAAAAGAAAATAATTAACTTAATTGATTCAAAACCAATCCTGAATGGGCTTTTCCTCCTAGACTTGTATGTAAAATGTCTATTCTATTTATGAAATACATTGTGAGACATGGTTTTTAAATCACTATATGAATTTACATTGGTGGCTAAAACAAAGTTCAGCTATTAATCTTACATAGCAAGATGCATTACCTCATCACTATGCATCCTGCAAACAGCTGTGTTTAAAAAAGAAAAAGCAAATGCATTGATAAGATCTTTACACGAGGAGGCGGTGCTTATGGAAGAACTTCCGCTTGTGTCCACAGGGGGCGCCAAAACCAACACAAAATGAAAGTTCCCTGTAGAAATGAAGCAATGTCTACTTTGACCCTTTGACAACAGTTGCACGTGTCAATAAGTATCCTAAGTATTATCCAGTAAGGCAAAGATTAGAGGAAAGTCTAAAAGCATGAATCTAATTGTGTAAATAAATGAATTGTTTGTGTTTCCCAATCCTGTTCATTTAGGTTTATTGTGACCCCTTGTGGGGCTGCAGCTCCCAGGTTGGGTACCACTGATTTAAAATACTCCCTTTTTGGGATATTTTCAAGGTGTGTTCATAAGTGTCTTTTGTTTTTTATTGATTGCTTCAGAAATAACCCAGTTTGCTTTTACCTCCTTGTCCACAACTATAAGTATTTTTCAGTTTTCATAAGGATGTAAATGTAACTAGGCTCGTTGAAAATCACCCAACTGACACTTTTGTTCTTATTTTATAAATAATCTGTTTTTGAAATCATGTACTTTACATCTAAATCATCCGTTACTAAATATTTGGCGACAATCGGGTTAAACTTTAAACTCTCCCTGAGCTCGAGGACAGGAGGCGGAAGAGGTGTGTTTTCTTCACCACACACACACACACACACACACACAACACAACACACCGAGGTCTCCACGAAATAGCGAAAGCGTACAAAGTACAGGTGAGGAGAGAAGAAGAAAGAAGAAAGGTAGGAGAAAGGGAAGTTAAAACACAAGCGGCAGGTTATCAGCTGTTCGTCTGAACGCAGCTGCGCCTCATGCTTCAGTGCGAGAGCAAAACTTCTGCAGGTCAAAGACGGAAACAACGAGAACATACGTGTTTACAGACACAAGCCACACACAGATGAACCCGGAGACTTCCTTTGGATAAAACTGCATCCAATCAAACCTCATCCGGGAAGTTTTAGGTGAGTATTTGCATTCTCGCACTGCTTTAGATCAAATACAGAGAAATATGCTGCTATTGTTTCTTTCAAGGAGTCATTTGACAGAAGGGCCCCTGGTGGTCATCAGGGCCCACTGTGGGGCTCTCTGCTCACTTGCTCCTGATGTGTGTCTTCAGTGTTTGATGCCACCAGGATGGGGAACAGCAGCAGTGACAGGTCCGGCGGGGGTCAGGGCGAGAGGTCAGACAGAGATGGACAACAAGGAGGGAAGGAGGCCAGTCCCAACATCCTGATGGACAGCGGCGAGGACGCAGACCTTTTCCCCAGAGACGATAAGGTATAATAATAATAATAATAATAATAATAATAATAATAATAATAATAACAATACAGCCGACTGTATGTTATGCAACCAGATAGCCTTTTAATAACTTACACATCCCATATGTGTCCACGATCCATTACATAGGA